>NW_027171020.1:0-112500 GCF_036898095.1 Palaemon carinicauda
CAAGACCTTCTGGCAAGCTTGGGAGAGCAGAGGTGCAGACGCTCAGTCTGTGAAGTGGCTAAGGGAGGGATACAGAATTCCGTTCTGCCGCAGTCCCCCTCTAGCTACGTCTCCCATCAACCTTTCTCCCAACTACAAGGAGAAGGACAAGAGGCTAGCGTTGCAACAAGAGGTGTCGCTCTTGCTACAAAAGGAAGCGGTGGTCATAGTCCGGGATCATCAATCCCCGGGCTTTTACAACCGTCTCTTCCTGGTAGCCAAGAAGACAGGAGGTTGGAGACCGGTGCTGGACGTCAGTGCTCTCAATGCTTTTGTCACCAAGCAGACGTTCATGATGGAGACGACGAAGTCGGTCCTAGCAGCGGTCAGGCAGGAGGACTGGATGGTCTCGTTAGACCTGAAAGACGCGTACTTTCACGTCCCCATCCATCCAGACTCCCAACCTTTCCTAAGGTTCGTCTTTGGAAAGGTTGTGTACCAGTTCCAAGCCCTGTGCTTTGGCCTAAGCACGGCACCTCTTGTGTTTACCAGACTGATGAGGAATATTGCGAAATTCCTTCACTTGGCAGACATCATAGCCTCCCTCTATTTAGACGACTGGCTTTTAAGAGCTCCCACAAGTCGTCGCTGTCTGGAGAATCTCAGATGGACTATGGATCTGACCAAGGAACTGGGCCTCCTGGTCAATTTAGAGAAGTCCCAGCTCGTCCCATCCCAGACCATTGTCTACCTGGGTATGGAGATTCAGAGTCGAGCTTTTTGGGCTTTTCCGTCGGCCCCAAGGATCAATCAAGCCCTAGAATGCATCCAGAGCATGCTGAGAAGGAACCGATGCTCAGTCAGGCAGTGGATGAGTCTAACAGGGACACTTTCATCGCTGGCCCTGTTCATCGAGTTAGGGAGACTCCACCTCCGCCCCCTTCAGTATCATCTAGCTGCTCACTGGATAAAGGACATGACGCTAGAGACAGTCTTAGTTCCTGTTTCCGAAGAGATGAGGTCTACTCTAACGTGGTGGAAGAACAGCATTCTTCTCAAGGAAGGTCTACCATTGGCTGTTCAGACCCCCGACCACCGTCTCTTCTCGGACGCATCGGACACGGGCTGGGGTGCGACACTGGACGGACAGGAATGCTCGGGCACATGGAATCAGGAGCAAAGGACACTTCACATCAATTGCAAGGAGTTGTTGGCGGTTCATCTGGCCTTGATAAACTTCAAGTCCCTCCAGCTAAACAAGGTGGTGGAGGTGAACTCCGACAACACCACAGTCTTGGCTTACATCTCCAAGCAGGGAGGGACTCATTCGAGGAAGTTGTTCGAGATCGCAAGGGACCTCCTCATTTGGTCAAAAGATCGAAAGCTCACGCTGGTAACGAGGTTCATTCAGGGCGATATGAATGTCATGGCAGATCGCCTCAGCCGGAAGGGTCAGGTCATCCCCACAGAGTGGACCCTTCACAAGAATGTTTGCAGCAGACTATGGGCCCTGTGGGGTCAGCCAACCATAGATCTATTCGCTACCTCGATGACGAAGAGGCTCCCGTTGTATTGTTCTCCGATTCCAGACCCAGCAGCAGTTCACGTGGATGCCTTTCTGCTGGATTGGTCCCATCTCGAACTGTATGCGTTCCCGCCGTTCAAGATTGTCAACAGGGTACTTCAGAAGTTCGCCTCTCACAAAGGGACACGGCTGACGTTGGTTGCTCCCCTCTGGCCCGCGAGAGAATGGTTCACCGAGGTACTGCAATGGCTAGTCGACGTTCCCAGGACTCTTCCTCTAAGAGTGGACCTTCTGCGTCAACCTCACGTAAAGAAGGTACACCCAAACCTCCACGCTCTTCGTCTGACTGCCTTCAGACTATCGAAAGACTCTCAAGAGCTAGAGGCTTTTCGAAGGAGGCAGCCAGAGCGATTGCCAGAGCAAGGAGGACATCCACTCTCAGAGTCTATCAGTCTAAATGGGAAGTCTTCCGAAGCTGGTGCAAGGCCAATGCAGTTTCCTCAACCAGTACCACTGTAACCCAGATTGCTGACTTCCTGTTACATCTAAGGAACGTAAGATCCCTATCAGCTCCTACGATCAAGGGTTACAGAAGTATGTTGGCAGCGGTATTCCGCCACAGAGGCTTAGATCTTTCCACCAACAAAGATCTACAGGACCTCCTTAGGTCTTTTGAGACCTCAAAGGAACGTCGGTTGTCCACTCCAGGCTGGAATCTAGACGTGGTTTTAAGGTTCCTAATGTCATCAAGATTTGAACCGCTCCAATCAGCCTCTTTTAAGGACCTCACATTAAAAACTCTTTTCCTCGTGTGCTTAGCAACAGCTAAAAGAGTAAGTGAGATCCACGCCTTCAGCAGGAACATAGGTTTCACATCTGAAACGGCTACATGTTCCTTGCAGCTCGGTTTTTTGGCTAAAAACGAGCTTCCTTCCCGTCCTTGGCCTAAGTCGTTCGAGATCCCAAGCCTGTCCAACTTGGTGGGGAACGAACTAGAGAGAGTACTTTGCCCAGTTAGAGCTCTTAGGTACTATTTAAGAAGGTCAAAGCCATTACGAGGACAATCAGAAGCTTTATGGTGTGCTATCAAGAAGCCTTCTCTACCGATGTCTAAGAACGCAGTTTCTTACTACATCAGGCTTCTGATTAGAGAAGCACATTCTCATCTGAAGGAAGAAGACCTTACTTTGCTGAAGGTAAGGACACATGAAGTGAGAGCTGTTGCTACTTCAGTGGCCTTCAAACAGAACCGTTCTCTGCAGAGTGTTATGGATGCAACCTATTGGAGAAGCAAGTCAGTGTTCGCATCATTCTATCTCAAAGATGTCCAGTCTCTTTACGAGAACTGCTACACCCTGGGACCATTGGTAGCAGCGAGTGCAGTAGTAGGTGAGGGCTCAGCCACTACATTCCCATAATCCCATAACCTTTTTAACCTTTTTCTTGAATACTTTTTATTGTTGTTCTTTGGGTTGTACGGTCGGCTAAGAAGCCTTCCGCATCCTGGTTGATTTGGCGGGTGGTCAAATTCTTTCTTGAGAAGCGCCTAGGTTAGAGGTTGTGATGAGGTCCTTTAGTATGGGTTGCAGCCCTCTATACTTCAGCACCTAGGAGTCGTTCAGCATCCTAAGAGGACCGCTAGGCTCAGTAAGGAAGACGTACTTAAAAAAGGCAGAGTAATAGTTCAAGTCGACTTCCTTACCAGGTACTTATTTATTTTATGTTTGTTATTTTGAATAACTGATAAAATGAAATACGGGATACTTAGCTTCTTTGTTAACATGTATGCTGGTCTCCACCCACCACCCTGGGTGTGAATCAGCTACATGATCATCGGGTAAGATTAATATTGAAAAATGTTATTTTCATTGGTAAAATAAATTTGTTCCGTAACCGAAATACAAACCACGCTATTTACAAAGGGTTATTACTTTTAGCGTAGCTGAAATGGCGAGCCATTAGAATTTAACGAGGGTGTATTACCCCCGCGCTAGTTAGCGGGGGGGTAGGGGAGTGGTAGCTAGCTACCCCTCCTCCCCCTCACACACAGGTGAATACTCACTTTCACTTTTGGCTCGGACTGTGACAGACGTCTCTGTCTTGGTCCTCGCTTGGCAGCCATTGTCTGTTTTGTCTTTACTTAATCGCTTACTTTTCTTTTACTCAATATATATGTAAACATGTTTTCATGTTTGTATATATATTTGAGTATAGAAATAAGTAAGTTTCCTTTTCAGATGTGTGTGTGTAGTGTACGATATCTACGTGGAGGCCTCGGCAGTTAGGCCACCACGGCCTAATTTTATGGGTTGCGATCGAGTTTGACTTCGGTCTTTCTCTCTCTCTCTCTCTCTTGAGGTCGTTCACCCTTTTACTATGTTTTACTACGCCCTTGTAGCTTCCTTCCCGTGTGGGTGGGGTTGCTACGCCGTACATTTTGTCTCAATTAGTTTATGAATCTAATTGTAGTTGTTAATTTTCAGCTTGTAGAACGATTCCTTTCGGGGTTTTCGTTTTTTCTTTAGTGTTCATTCATTTTTAAATTACATAATTACATAGTTACATAATTATAATTGTTATAATTCTGTTTTGGTTACAGCTCTCCTTCCGCGAGTGTAAGTGGTTGTGAGGGCACGTGCCTGTTGTGTAATTCTTGTTCCTTTTCCTCGGGATTCCTCTTCGGAGCCTTCCCGGGGGAATGAATGTGTACTAATATTATTTGTTTTATTTTTTTACAGTTACCGATCTAGTTCGTTTCTGTAATATAGCAACGGTGTGAGCTGTCTGGTTGAGTCCTGGGGATTCGGCTGTTGCTGCCTCCCCCCTTGTATTGTCGTCAGGGGCGTGTCTCCTTCTACTGGTAGTACTCCCGTGTCGACGGACAGCTCTCCAGTTCATTTTAGAACAGTCAGGAGGCTTGCCTCCTTGGGCGGATAACTTTCCTTCCGAGGGAAGTTTTTTTCCTGTCCAGGCTTGAGCTTTTCCTCTTTTGGGGGGTTCTTCTCTTGCCTTTTTTTTTTTTTCGTGCGACTATGCTCTTGGTGCTGAGCGGTCGCACCTGCAGTTTCGCTCAAGGGGCTGGGCAACTGCAGGAGCTCCTCTTCGGAGGATTGCTCCTTTTAGGTCACTGGCTGACCAGTCTCTTCCTCGAAGTGTTTCTCTTTCGTTCGCGAGAGAGTACACTCATAGAGACTCCTCTTCGGAGGTTTCTTCTGTTGCTGTTGCTGTTGGCCTCCCTCGCCGTAAGGCCCTCCGTCCGCCTCATCGTAAGGGCCTCTCATCTCCCTATAAGGGTGCTTGAGGCGCCTTTTTGAATCTCCGTTTGCAGCCTACAACTTCTTTTTCTCGATCTTCCGTCTTGGTGCAAATGGACAGCAGTCTAATCTCGTCTTCCGACGGGCAACGGTCTTCCCGACGGACAACGGTCTTCCCGACGGACAGCGGTCTTCCGACGGACATCAGTCTCCCGGCGGACAACGATCCCTTCGGGGCAAAGGGTTGCCCCCACGGGGGTTCTTCCCTTGCGTGTCAGGGTTTCCCTGCGCGCCCTTCTGTTCGTCAGCGCTCTCCTGTTCGTCAGCGCTTTCAAGATGATCTTCCCTGCGGTTCCTGTTACGTGCCCTGTGCGCCCACGTTCGCCCTCGCGATCTAGAACTTCGGTTCAGGTCGGGGTCAAGGACTCCTCTTCTTTGCGCAGGCTTCCACGCGTAGCCTTCTGCTCGTCAGCGATCATCAGCTCGTCAGCGATCATCAGCTCGTCAGCGATCGTCAGCTCGCCAGCGATCGTCAGCTCGTCAGCGATCATCAGCTCGCCAGCGATCTCCGGATCGCCCACGTGTGTTACAGCTGGCACGCCAACGTTCTCCAACACTTATGAAGGAACATGGTTCGCCAGCTACTAGCTCAACTGCGGATGCTGATCGCCATCGCGCGACCCTCAACTGCAGATGCTGATCGCCATCGCGTGACCCTCAACTGCGGATGCTGATCGCCATCGCGCGACCCTCAACTGCAGATGCTGATCGCCATCGCGTGACCCTCAACTGCGGATACTGATCGCCATCGCGCGACCCTCAACTGCGGATGCTGATCGCCATCGCGCGACCCTCAACTGCGGATGCTGATCGCCATCGCGCGACCCTCAACTGCGGATGCTGATCGCCATCGCACCCTTTCACGCGATCATTCACCTGCGCATGCTGCTCGCCATCGCACAACCCTGAACGATTGCCCGCTTACGCATGCTGCTCCTCATCGCACCACCCTGAACGATCGCCCTCCTGCAGATGCTGATCACCATCGCACCCTTTCACGCGATCATTCACCTGCGCATGCTGCTCGCCATCGCACAACCCTGAACGATTGCCCGCTTACGCATGCTGCTCCTCATCGCACCACCCTGAACGATCGCCCTCCTGCAGATGCTGATCACCATCGCACCCTTTCACGCGATCATTCACCTGCGCATGCTGCTCGCCATCGCACAACCCTGAACGATTGCCCGCTTACGCATGCTGCTCCTCATCGCACCACCCTGAACGATCGCCCTCCTGCAGATGCTGATCACCATCGCACCCTTTCACGCGATCATTCACCTGCGCATGCTGCTAGCCATCGCACAACCCTGAACGATTGCCCGCTTACGCATGCTGCTCCTCATCGCACAACCCTGAACGATCGCCCTCTTGCGGATGCTGATCACCATCGCACCCTATCACGCGATCATTCACCTACACATGCTGCTCGCCATCGCTTACCGCCAGCGATCTTCTTCACCTACGCGGCAGCACGATCCCTCGCCGTCACGCCCATTCGCCTGCGCGCCCACGCGATCGCTCGCCTGCACGCCCGCGCGATCGCTCGCCTGCGCGCCCGCGCGATCGCTCGCCTGCGCGCCCGCGCGATCGCTCGCCTGCGCGCCCGCGCGATCGCTCGCCTGCGCGCCCGCGCGATCGCTCGCCTGCGCGCCCGCGCGATCGCTCGCCTGCGCGCCCGCGCGATCGCTCGCCTGCGCGCCCTCGCGACCGCTCGCCTGCGCGCCCGCGCGACCACTCGCCTGTGCGCCCGCGCAACCATTCGCCTTTGCGCGACCGTTCGCCCTCGCGCGACCATAGTTCGCGGCGAATTCCACAGCCGGTGGTAGCAGCAGGGACGCGTGCTCCTAGGCGGCACTCGGGATCACCTCCATCCAAGCACAGGTTGGTAGTGCAGGACGAAGACAGGTCAGTACAGCATTCTTCCCACCTTCTTTTCAGGCAGGAACCGTCGTGTCCTCTCCAAAGGATCGCCCGATCCCTTTCACCTTAGCGAGGATTTCGGACTCTGTGTCCTTGGAGCAGCAGACATGGTTTGATCCGCTGGCACGGGCGTTAATGAGGGTTATGAAACCAGCACTCACCGGCCAGGGTAACAAACCAGCGGCTGTCTCTCCTACGCTGAAGAGAAAGAGAGGAGTGGACTTCGTGGTGACTTCCCCCAGGGCGAAGTTGGTTCCCAAGAGGTCGGTCTCGAGGGTCCCCTCTCCTGCACGAGTACTCTCTCCTTCTCCCGCCCTGGAAGGATTTTTGGCGGGGGGTCTTTCCGTCGAAGATTTCTCCATCGGACAAGGGGTGACTGCTTACCTCTTCCTCTGGGAGCTTACCAGGTTCTTTCCCTCCTCGGTTACGGCCCGAGGTTTGGTTCAAGGAAGCTACAGGAAGATCAAGGGTACTTTCCTCCTCTCGAGCTCAGGCACCTTGGCCTTTCGTCGTTAAGTATCTACTTGCGGACAAGCTCGATGTTGTACCTTCTGGACGCACTGACTGAAGGCTTCCTTCGGGTGTCTCATCTGTGGAGGTCAACGACCTCAGACACCCTTCCATCCTTGAGAAGAGTTTTGTCTTTGCCCAAGGACAGAGACTTAAACATCTGCTGTGCGGAGTAAATCGACTTCCGGTTTCACTCCTCCAAGGCGCTTTCTTCCAGACTCTGCAGGGCTCCAGCTCCCTTTTCTTTCAACCACGTCGGCCTAAGTTATCGGCTACGACAACTGGGACAAGGTGTCCAATTGCAGTTTCTTCCTGTCAGGAACAGATGGCACGGGAGACTCCCCCGGGGGGGCATAGTCCTAAAAGGAGTTCACGAACTCTAGGATTGCAGGTTTTTTCGCTGGGAGGATGCTTAAGGTTACTCATCCGAATGACAGCTTCCCGATGCCCATTCCCGCACAATCTCTGTGAGTAGCCAAGGATATCGCGCCTGCCGTCTCTGTCAGCGAATTCAGTGTCTCTGAACCTCTATGCCATAGCATCAGCAGAGTTGCCCGGTTGGGCAGAATGATCCATACCTTAGGCGAAGGTCTTCCTTAGGATCATCGACGGCTTCACCCCCGGCCCCCTCAGTCGATCCTTTCTTGTAAGGAAGGATCTGAGAGGGGATGTCCATAGTCGACCTCTCAGCCCTGATCAAGTTTGTCGAACAAACTTCGGCCAGCGTAGACCAGCAGAATCGATCAGACTGGTAACGAGGCGACAGGACTCCTTTAACCCTGGATCGGAAGGACGGGTACTTTCAGTTTCCATTCCATCCATCTTCCAGGGTGCTCGTCGAATTCAGCCTAAACTGCAAGTATTCCTGCTTATGATGCAGTGTGGCTATCCCGCCGTGGCATAGCAGGTTTGTTTCCCCAGAGAACTCTCCCTGCCTTCCTCTTGGCCGCTCAGGTGCAGACTTCCGCCTCCTCTGCTGTTTGGAGGGCTGGTCAACTCCGGTAGGCTCGGGTTTCGACCTTCTTCAGCGCCGGGAAAAGCTTCCGAATGCTGACCATGAGTGTGGGCTCATGGTATTTTCCTTGGAGCCTTCTCTTCCTCTGCCTCAACATCTGGAGTATCTGGCCATGATATTGAGTCAACCGCCTGACCACGTTGGAAACCCCGCTTCTCGTCCGTCCAGCGAGGTTAAGCAACGTCGGTACTTGGATGGGTGACCACCTGGGGACGTCAGATTCTGTTACCACATCCTCCGAGCCTTCCTTTCGGTTGACTGTGGCAAGACTGAGGAGAGTCGCAGTACCTGTTCTCAGTCAAGCAGAGTTTTCAGCCCTACCTTGGAACGTTTCCTAGTTCTTCTTTCCTCATTGACCCGTTTATAGTCCGAACGGTCGCCTCAGGATAAGTTCCATGTGGGGCGATCCAAGTTCCGGTGGCTTCAGGCAATGTTTAACCGGACTCCCTGGCCCTATGGGACCAGCGGAACTATTAAACCTGCAATGGGTGTTGACCTATGGAGCCTCTTGATGGTAGTGGATATTCTCGTCCTTTCCCCACATTCTTGATGCGGTTCTCGGACTCGTCAAAGGAAAGGGGGGGGGGGCATGTTCCGGTCCAGGCCTATGGTCAAGACCTGAAGGATACCTCTCCATCATTCAGGCAGGCTTAAGGGCCTTAGTCTGGCCCCTCTTCAGATCCTACCGCTCCTGCCAAGTCGCCCCGTTGCGTGTCGACTTCATGCTAACCAGCAGGGGACGCATTTTCACACCTTCACATCTTGCAGTAGAGATACCGGGATGATTGAGATTCTCTCAATTCCACCATCGGCTCTCTCATTCCAGGCAGGGGAATGTTTCTCTCAGACTATCCGAGCAGAGCCTCATAGAGAGAGTGTACCTAGGGGTCTTTGACCTTGGGTAACCAGCAAGTGCTGGTCTGGGGGACCTGATCGCGACAGCTTGGAACCTCAAGCTTCCGCTAGTTTTCCCCCCAGTCTCAGACCCCGAGACTCTGGCAAGATGCATTCCGGTGATGGTGGGACAACTTCGACGCCTGCGTCTTCCCTCCTTTTTGTCTGCGGACAATGGGTCTCAACAAAACCAGGTTGTCTGTCAACCTTTCAATGGGAGAGCTCCACTGGGACTATGCGCAGAACGGTTTCTGGACCCTCTGCTTCCCCTGACGGAACTCCCGGGAGAGCTTCTCCCACGGCGCAGACTACTCAAGCAACCACACTGCGACATCTCTCCCGAACCGGGGCGTCGCTTCGGCTTCATGCCTGGAGACACTACGCCTCCTCCTCTAGAAGAGACAACCCGCTACAGTCGCGGTACGGAGGTCGCGTCATCTGCGATAGTCATCCACAGGGGTCTCCCAGGCAAAGTGAAGAGTCTAAGGTGGTTGGTGCCGTGGGAGATATACCTCTTCCCGTGAGGCCTCTTCTCCAGCAATAACGGTCTTATTGCCTTTCGGCGGGAGGAAACTCCTTTCCGCTCTTGGCAATGAAGTCTGTCGCTCAGCCTTTCCCTGACCTTCAGGCTTAAAGGAATAACTTTTTCCTGCCCGCTGGATCTATCCTCGCTCATGCGAAGCTACGATCGTCCCTGCCCTAGTCGGAGGAAGACCTCCAACTTGGAGCATGGCTCGGACTTTTAGTCCTTTAAGAGATCTTCTCAAGACCCTTTTACGACAGGCCTCGGATAGTATTCCGCCTTGGGTCTTCTGCTCACTCTGGCCACGGCCAGTGTGTAAGCAATCTTCTTGGTCTCTTACTACTCCCCCCCTTTCTAAGGAAGAGGGGAAGGCAACATTCAGGCTCGCTCCTGAGTTGTTGGCTAGACTCAGAATCTGAGGGTCCCGACCCTTCGGTCCGATTCATTCAAGATTTTGAGTCTCCATTCTGTGTCTGATGTCCCAAGACCTTCTCTTTCTTGCCAGTACAGGAATCGAGAGGTTAGCGCTGGGAACAGCTGCAGTTTGGCCTCAGTTGCAACCGATTTGGGAACGCAAGGAGAACATGGGGGGAGAGTCACCAGTATACCTCTTCAGCCCGGACTCAAGGACATTCATCTCGACCTGTCTTCAGACCCTCCCCCGTCACGTCGCCCTACAGCACGATGTTGGATACATCGCAACGTCCCTCGCCTTCGAGTAATACTACTCTGTGACGCAGGTGCTACAAGCTGGAGTCTGGAAGCGTCTGATGACCTTCGCAGCCCGCTTCCTGCAGGGCGTGACCCACAGGAGTCTCGATACGTTTTCTATCGCTCTGTGGTGGCTACACAACAGCTGGTCTAACCTCAGGCTCCTTTTTGGACAGGTAGCAGAAGGTTGAGGGCATTGTTATCAGGTTTTAGTCTGCATGAACGAAAGAAGTATGTCTGGCCCTTACTTCTTTCTTCATCATCCCCTCTACGGGGAAGCAGCATCCTGGTCTCTGCATAGCTGACCTCGAACCTCTGCAGGTAAACCATGCTTCCTTGTGTTCCGAGTATTGAGTCAATACTGTCGCGTCCCCCATACCCTGACGAGGTGGTATTGGGAACGTCCTAACCCAGAGTTCCTTCTGGAACTCCAGGTCAACTGCCTAAGACGGGTCACACTTCTTCCTTCACACACAAGCTTACGTAGGCCACATGGTTCCTTGCGGTGCAAGGAACTTGTGAGGTGCAGGGACTCCTTTTCTCGAGTGCGACTCACTCGGATTCTGAGTCCCCGGGTAAAGCCAAAGCCAGTATGGCTGGGGACTTTCCACCCTTCCTAAGGGATAAGTCACCCTTTGTAAATAGCGTGGTTTGTATTTCGGTTACGGAACAAATGACAAATTCGAAGATAATTTGTATTTTTCCTAACCATACAAACCTTAGCTATTTACACATATTTGCCCGCCAGCCCTGTCCCCCAAGACAAGTCCTACCTCTAAGTGAAAGTGAGTATTCACCTGTGTGTGAGGGGGAGGAGGGGTAGCTAGCTACCACTCCCCTACCCCCCCGCTAACTAGCGCGGGGGTAATACACCCTCGTTAAATTCTAATGGCTCGCCATTTCAGCTACGCTAAAAGTAATAACCCTTTGTAAATAGCTAAGGTTTGTATGGTTAGGAAAAATACAAATTATCTTCGAATTTGTCATTTTTTAATATACTTACCCGATGATCATGAATTAAAGAACCCGCCCTTCCTCCCCATAGAGAACCAGTGGACCGAGGAGAAAATTGAGTTCTTGTTGACAAGAAGTACTTGAGTACCTACTCACAGATGGCGCTGTTGTGTACACCCCCACCTGGATAGCGATCGCTGGCGTATCCCGACCGTAGATTTCTGTCGGGCAACGGAGTTGACAGCTACATGATCATCGGGTAAGTACTGTATATTCAAAAATTTATTTTACTAATGAAAATAACATTTTTCCAGTATTTCAAATACATCATCCCATTTCAGTCTTGCACTTATCTATTGCATTTTCCATTTAGTTTTATATATTCATGAGCTCACACACTCTTGTACAATGGCAAAGAACCTCACCAATACTGTACATTCATTTATATGTTTCTCCCCAAATTTACTTCGTGCTAAAGTCGCCAGCATCTGCTCATATGCCTTTACTGCCCCGTTTTCCCCCATCCTCGTCTCTTCAAACTCATTCTTGTTTCTGTACCTTACACCAGCTTTAAGTCTTCTCATCTGATCAATGTACTTTTCTCAAAGAGATTCATATCTTATCATCCACACTCACGATTTTCCTATATAAACTATTCAAATTTCCTTTCAAAATAATGCAAAAATCTTTATGCTCAAAGCCTTTTTTTTTCCCCATACAGCTCTTTAAATCATACACTTAAAAACTCAACCTTATCTCTCATTTCATTCAAACTATATTTTGTCATCCTTGGTACTTCCCTCATCGGGACACACTTATAAATTTACCTATACTCTTCTTCACTTTCTGTTCCACTCAAGCTATCTGCTTTTTCCTCCTCATTCATTTGTTCACCATCACTCGAAGGGGAATATAGAGACTACTTAATTTTACTCAGTATTTTCATTATCACGTTGCTCATTGGAAAATTTTGAAAGCTTCCCAAATACCTGCACTCCTACCACTCGATCTAGGTTGGCCAGCCACCAGTTGAGATGCTACCGCCAGAGTTATTGTGTCCTTTGAGTGGCCAGACAGTAGTACATTGGATCCTTCTCTCTGGTTACGGTTCATTTTCCCTTTGCCTACACACACACTGAATAGTCTGGCCTATTCTTTACATACTCGTCTCTGCCCTCATACACCTGACAACACTGAGATTACCAAACAATTCTTCTTTGCTCAAGGGGTCAACTACTGCAATGTAATTGTTCAGTGGCTACATTCCTCTTGATAAGGGTAGAAGAGACTCTTTAGCGATGGTAAGCAGCTCTTCTAGGAGAAGGACACTCCAAAATCAAACCATTGTTCTCTAGTCTTGGTTATTACCATAGCCTCTGTACATGGTCTTTCACTGTCTTGTGTTAGAGTTCCCTTGCTTGAGGGTACACTTGGGCACTCTGGTCTACCTTATTTCTCTTCCTTTTGTTTTTGTAAAGCTTTTCTAGTTTTTATGTGAAAGATTTATTCTAATGTTGTTACCATTCTGAAATTATTTTATTTCAATTGTTAATTACTTTTCTTGTAGTTTATTTCCTTTCCTCACTGGGCTATTCTCTCTGTTTGAGCCCTTGGGCTTATTGCATCTTTCTTTTCAACTTGGGTTGTAGCTTAGCAAGTAATAATAATGATGATAATCAGCACGGGATCACAATCTCTGAAGTGCCACATAGACCACTCCTATCAGACCAACTCGGCATTCCTTCAAAAGAAGACAGAATTGTGGGAACCGGCAAATGGGAGGAAAACTGGTACATTCCTTACTGCAAAATTTGCCTCACTTTTTGCCATCCTTCAATTCTGTCTGACATTGACGCCCACATTCATATAGCCTTACGCAACACTTAATTCATGCTGTGGTATGGGACCTAAAACTTCTAGTTCGTGGTCTTTCAAACACACTTACATTGCCAAAATCCATGCTCTCATAATATGGCCTTTCATTAACTTCCTTTTGATCCTCCATTCTATGCTCAACTTGGCATTCATAAACCTCACATTCCAAATCCAATGAGTCATTTATTCCCCCTCAAAATATACAACCTTTTCTCTATTTCCTTGATTATTCCACTTGCCCTTTGTATACTCGCTTGCTTTTTCTCTCGCCCTCAATCAACATTCCAATAGCAGTCCTCTTCTCTCTCAATTGAAACATACAAATGCTTGTATTTCTACTCTTTCACTCATTATCACTCATACATTCGTCCACATTAACCGTAATCTCATTCTTCCACCTTGACCATATTCTCATTCTTCTACATTAACCATATTCTCATTCTTCTACATTAACCATATTCTCTCCATCTGCCATCTATTTTCTTACATTGTTCTGCAATTATCTAGATTTTCTCTCTTCCTTTCAACTAAAAATAGCTTTCTATTTTCCCAAATATTCACCAAATTCATTTCTCGCATTCATTTTCAAATATTCATTCACAGAGTGCATACTTGAATAGTCGGGCAATTCTCTCCACTTACGAAACTGATTATAATATGCTTTTATTTCAGTTTTGCTTCCATTCTTAAGCTCACATTCTAACATATTATTCATTTGATCAAACTTTCTTTACTACATATGGGTCTTCAAACTTTTCTCTCTTCCTACTAAGTTTCAAACCTTTTTCTCTTTTCTACATGACTATAAATATCTTAATTTTCCTCTACACTTTTTATTTTTTTCCAGGCAATCTCAATTTGGTCTTATGTACTATCCTAATTTATCACATATTTACAGGGAGACATTCATGAAGTTACATTGTAAACCAACAAAGCTTATAGCATTACACGAATCACATTCATTCCCTTTTTCAATCATTTGTAGTACTTCGCCCAAAGTTCTCACTGTATGTTCAACCAATTGATTGACACATGGGATATGAGTTGCGTACACATTTTATTTCCTACTCTTGCTATATATATTTCAAGTAATCTTTCAATAGACTCGCTACGAGTGCCACTTAATATTTTCATCTGCTTGTACACACATGGGTAAGAAAAATTCTGACTCTCCACTTTCGTAATATTATCACTTACTTCATTCTTCAAAAATACTGACTAGCCACTCAAAATTTTCACTTCTTTTATTCGTCACATGTGCTGCATATGCAGACTTACTCATAGGGTCTATGATCATCACCATACCAATGTATTACTTTGAAGTCACAATTACTGTATTTGACGGCCTATAAGACGCACCCTCATTCCAGCAGGTCAGATTCAGGATAATGGTTTTTAGTGTATTTAAGCATATATTATTGAAAATAGTCTAGCTGAATATTGCACAAGCAAAAACATATATATTTCCTTGCATAAGACGACCACTGGTGCATAGGCTTTTTTTTCCGTTTGAGCGGTGGGCTTATAGCATCCTGCTTTTCCAACTAGGATCAGGGTTATAGCTTAGCTAGTAATAGCAATAATGATAATACTATTAGACTATCACTGAACTTGACCACACCCACTCTTTTTAACTTCACACTGCTCCTTAATCTTGCAATAGGCAGAAGAAAGTGGTGGTATGTGTAATATATTTTGCATCCTCAATCCAAACTCTTAAACTCAGGCCCCAGTGACTTTCCAAAACCCCCAACTCCATTACTCGGAGCTCCTCTCCTTTCCCACATCATATTGTACACCTACTTCTCGCATTCATTTCAATCATTATTCAATTTCTTATTCTCAATCAACTTTTAATATTCCCATTCTCATTGCTGAAGTTCACAAGTTACTACATAACCGAAAACATACCTTTCGTCATCAGCATTTACAACTGTACCCCTCACTCTAAGCTTATTCCCTACTCATATTGTTTTCTATATTTCCTTTTGTACATCCATATTTACTTGTAAAAATACTGTTTAGACTATTGTAAACACACACTTAAATTTTCCATATTGTTACGCCATCATACATATGCAACTCTCCTTACTTATTAATCAGCCATAGACCCGTCCACTATAAATATATCCGGAGTATTCCCTTGTATACCCAGAGCCGTATGTGGCATAACCAAATCACTTGTTATAATTACGATCATAACCCTTTTTCCTAGTGTCCTAATTATAATGAATACCAATCAAGCACTTAATGTAAATCATGATCACTTTAGTTCACACTATCAGAATGGTACACAATAGGTTTCTTTATTCCATAATTTACTCATACCACAACCGACTCACAGCTACCAAAGGGATATACTGTACATTGCTTTCAAACCCTCATGGATGACATCCAACCTTGACACTCTCTTTAGAATTTTATTGCCTCTGGGTAATTTTATATCCTTCAGAACTCACACTTCAACTCAATATTACATTTTTACTCTTAACATTCCCATCACTCTTAACATCAACTAACTCTTTATATTCTAACTCAACCATACAGTACTTCAATAATTTCTTCTACTGGATAGACTATCGTACTATTCTTCAGAAAGCTATACCCCATTAACATATTGTACTTTAACTTTTCTTGTAATCCATTTCATTATATCCTAAACACTTTTCAGTCCAACTTTTCTTCTTTCTCACAGTATATCCATCTTCAGATTTGCACTCCTGTCACTCTTCACTCTAGCATTTCTAGTATTGTCTCATTCTCACTTATTTTGTACACATTGCATTCATGTAGGAACTTTGCCATGACATTCACAGTTTTACCTACCACAGTGAGTAATTTGGGATATTAGTTTATCCTACTTTCTTGACTACATACCACACTACTTTCATTCCTTACATACACAACATTTTCATACTTGATCTTTCACTACTTCCAACACATCCCATTCATTTGCCCTTCTCATTTTCTCCTTCCTTTTTAAGAATATAAAGATGTTCACACACTGGCAGGTCAGAGGCAAAGAACTTTTTCACAAATATCATACATTCATTTATATTCTCATTCCCAAACTTCTTCCTTGCTAAAATCTCCAGTCAATGCTCTTGCATCTGTACAGTCTCATTTTGCTTCTGCAAACTCATTCTTCTTTCTATGCCTTCCACCAGCTTTCTTTTTTGTTTACCTGATTAATCAACCTTTATTTTATAGGTTCATATATCTGATCACACGCACTTGTACGTCCTACAGTATAAAAACTGTTCAAATCCCTTCCAAAAAACTGTTAGGTACTCGTACCCAAAACTTTATCGTGACAAGTCTCCATTCAAACAACATTTTGCTATGTGGCACACTCGTAAATTTCCTTGTACTCGTCTTCACTTTGACTCACTGTTATAGTAGTCGTTTTTATTAATTTTCTATGTCTTCCATTCCCCACATTTACTTCTTAATTTCAGTCATGCTTTTCTCCATTTTCTCCTCAGCTATTTTCAAGTGATCTTTACTTACTTACTTTACTTTGATGGCTGTTTTTCCGGTCTCATACAGCAGGGGAACCCCACTCTCTACAGGACCTCCACTGTCGTTTTACCTTGTTCATCCACAGTATTTATCTTTTCAAGTCATATATTGTTCATTTACTGTTAAATCGTCACTGTCAAAAGACTCTAAAATAAGAAAGTCTTCAGTTTCCTCTTGAAAGTCTTAAGGTCTTCAATCATTCGAATGTTTCGTGGGAGCTTATTACATAGTCTTGGGGCTGCATATTTAAAGGGTCTGGAGCCTAAAGTAAACATAAATCTAGGTTCCAGCAGTGAAGCCATCTGTAACTATTCTCATGTCGACACGATTTGTTGGCTGTGCAATATGTAGCAATTCTCTTAAGTATTTTGGACGACCGGTTCTGATAACGTGGTGGGTTATTGTACATATTTTAAATTCAATTCTCGCTTTAATTGGCAGCCAGTGTAAATCAATTAGTATAGGGGTGATCCTTTCTCTAGGTGGGACACCTTTTATCAGTCTTGCTCCTCTGTTTATTATTTTTTGTAATTTCTTAAGTTGGACTTTAGGTAAATTGTAGTATTTAGAGTTGCAGTAGTCAATCCTGGTAATAACACAGTTTATCACAAGTTTCTTAACAGAATTTTCGTTCAGGTACTTTTTTACAAACGCAATATTTCTTAGATGATAACCAGCACTTTTGATTACATTATTTGTTTGGGCATTTAGAGACAGGTTACAGTCAAGAAATACACCTAGGTCTCGAACTTTACTAGATATCGGCACCGAGTCATTATTTATGTTCATTTGAATATCACCTAAGTTTCTCACACTGTTTTTCTTGCCCACCACCATGAATTCAGTTTTGTTCTCATTTAATTTTAGTTGTTTAAATGTCATCCATTCTCGAACACTATCAAAGATTCTTTTTAGAGTTTCAGTAGTGCCATGTATATCATTTATGGAGAAGTAAAATTGTGTGTCATCTGCAATTAGTTTAAACTTAACGCCATGCCTTTGTAGCATTTTCGATAGACCAATAGTATAGATGCAGAATAAGATTGGGCCAAGTACACTCCCCTGGGGTACCCCTCTGTTTAAGGGTTCATATGATGAATAAGAGTTTCCAATTTGTACACAGTAATTTCTACCAACCAAGTAGTCTTTTAGGTATTCGAAAGCTTGATCTTCAACGCCGATGGACGGTAGATCATTTAGTAGCAGTTCATGCACAACTGTATCATAAGCAGCACTGAGATCGAGCAATATTAAAGTACCACATTAATTTTCATCCATCATTTCTAGCATATCATTTACAACAGAGCAGATGGTTGTCTCCATAGAATATAGTTTTCTGTAGGCAGATTGGTTGTCAGGCAAAGCTTCTATTACTTCTAAGTGGCTGACTAGTTGTTCAAGAATTACATATTCAAGCACTTTTTAGACAAAGGATAGATTTGAAATAGTTCTATATGAGCTCAATTCCTGGTAGTCCAGTGCATTTTTCAGAACTGGTGTGAATATAGCCATTTTATCAGATTTAGGAAACTTACATTCATAAATGCTTGCATTTGCTCTTCTCATTATTATTTCGGCTAGACTAGAAAAGTCTCTCTCGCCAATTACTTCAGATATTGGCATTGGATCGATCGTGCAGTTTGTTTTCTCTGCTCTCTTGATAATTCTGGTGATGTCATCTTGTGTTATGTTGTTAAATCGTATTAATTTTGTCTGTGTGCCTGGTGTATCATTAATCTGATGTTGAGTATTTACAAATGATCTGGTTATGTTTTCATTTTTTATTTTAAAGAATACTAGAAAATTATTTGCTAGTTCCTGGTTACTGTATCCATCAGGTAGCTTCTTTTCTTTTACATTTCCCATTATACCATTCAGGAGACGATATAACTTTTTTATATCTGTTGCTGCTTCAAGGATCTTTCTCTTATAGTATTCACTTTTTTTCCTTATTAGTAGGTAGTTATATTGACATGCAGCAGTTTTGTATTCTACCCAAGTATTTTCAGTTTTTAACCTATTCCACTTTCTTTCTTTACGTCTTTTTTCCCTCTTTTTTTTTTTCTTTTTTTTTTTTTTACCAAAGTCTCTCCATTAAACCAAGGAGATTGGTCTTTTACGGTTATAGTCTTTTCCATTGGTGGGCATATGGTATCATATTCACTTTTACTCACTTTATTGTAAGTGGTCATAAGACAGTTAGCACACTTAGCTCCTAACAGACGTTGGTCATCATGATCACGGGATGTTGATAGCATCATTTATTTTCTTTGTAACTTCTTCAATAAATACGGTAGGAGAAAAATTTGATATATGTGTAAAGTTTATTTTCTTTACTAATGCATGTTTCTGTAGAGGTAGACTAAACATAATAAGTTTGTGTACCGGGGAGATAGTACATTTCTCTTCGACTTTTATATCAGATACAATATTATTCATGTTATCACTTATAATTAAGTCTAACGTAAGACCAGTTCGAGTAGTTGTGCAGTCGATATGATTCTAGTAATTTACTAAATGCCAAAGCGTCAGGATTTGATGCTCCATCCATCCAAAAATTGAAGTCTCCACAGATAACTAATTAGTTTTTTTCCATGATAATCATCTCAATGAGAGCACTGAATTCTTCAAAAAAAGATACTACAGTTTGTTCTAGGAGGTTTATAGATTGTTACAAAGGATATTCTTCTATTTTTTGGCGTAAATTTTACTTCTATATACTGTATTCAAAGCTTGTTACACTAATTCTTTTCATCGTTTTGAGATTTGAGTAACTTTTATGAATAAAGAGTCTGACAACCCCACCAGACCTACCTTCTCTTGGTATGTGAAAGAAGGCATGTGTGGGGGGCATCATTTTAGTGATCTTTGCCTTGTCCAAGTTATTTAGCCATGTTTCAGATAATGCTTGTATGTCTAAATATTTCTCGTTTATCAATTCTCGAATTTGAACAGTCTTATTACCTACAGATTGTATATTTACATAGCCACAGTTTATGATATCCCTAGTAACCATGATCAGTATTTTCCGCTAGTCTGTTCAATTCCAAGTCAAAAGCATTGCAGTCTCTAGAATATACTGTATGGTCACTCCCTGAACATTTCCCGCAGACTTTATCTTCATTCTTAGAAGTGCAATCTTTCTCAAAATGTCCGTACCTCTGACAGTGGTAGCAGGTGGTCAAATGGTACCTATCACGTATGTTATAGATACCCCATAGTAACGAAACTTTCTCCATTATCATGAATAGCCCTCCGAACTTCAGGATCACATTTCAGCACATAGTGGGTGGTCCTCCCTCGGGGGACTACACTTTTCTCATCTACTAGATTTTGGATTTGGTCCCGGCAGCGATTTCTTTGAATCAAAGCATTTACTACATCATCATCATCATTGTATACATTGCTAATTTTTATCCCTTTCACTAGCATCATCAGTTCTTCACTTTACTTCCTCAATCTTTAATTCTTTCCTCTTCTCTTCAGCTCTCAAAGATTTCACCTATTCTTCCATGTTTATTCCTTTCACAATATCTTTCCTCACACTATCCTATCTGGACCAAATAACTCAAAAATCCTGAAAATATATTACCCCCAAAGACTGATGTGTTAATGAGCAAGGCCCCCATATTGGGTACCAAAATGTGTTGTTGGCTTTGGCGTACTCTTGACCTGAATCAAACACAATTCTTATATTTCACTTTACTATCTACTCTCACACACAATCCCATACATTCACTCTCAGTAAACTTGTAGTTTTGCCTCCAATAATACTTGATGTTATCAGTAACTATAAATTGTCTTTTACAACTGTATTTTACACAATGAAAAAAACACACCTTAATATGTAATTAAATGAAAGACGCTCGTCATTATAAACAAATGCTGACAATTTACGTCATAGGAATTTTCATCACTCTAAAATTATTACTTCTGGTATATACAAACCATATCACACTGTTCAAGGCATTAGTTAACTTTTGTGTAAGTATTTAATTCACCAGCTTTGAAACCTTCTTTCAATATGCAGCTTAAAGTCCAGAAAAATTGATACACTGTATCTAATGGCACCTTTTAATGTCTGCTTATCTTAGCCCAATCTTCTTATACCCTCTGATGGCATAAACACATGAAAACTTTAGTGTCCTCACATACCAGTGTACACCTAAATAGGTCCCCAAAAAGAATCAGCCTTGGTGTCTCCATAAACAGTGAAATGCTGCATAGACCACCATCATAGGATTGCCTTAATATTACTTTAAAAGAAGAATGGTAAACGGGAGTTAAATTCACAATAAAATTAGAGTAAATCAAATCAAACTACTACATCCTATGCCCCACATAACTCTATGCTTAAATCATTTAATTTTTCTTAGAATTGCTCCTTTGATCGTTGAATTCGGTATGCTGTATCCTGTTTTACCATTATTTTTCCGGGAATGATGACCTCGGCTCCTTCCGTCTTATAGCGGTGTAATTGTACATATCCTTGTCCATGTTATCCTTTATTACCTTTGTAAATTTTACTGTAAATATGTTTTCCTTTCTTCCACCTTTATTTCATACTTTTTCATGTACTGTATCTCTATCACACTTCCAGCCCAAATTCTTTATAAGGTTTCCTTATTTGATCTTCTACAATATTTCCTTTTTTAGGTAACAATGTTGTGATATAGTATAATCTTTCTTTATATCCAATTCTCTTTTCCACAAACCTCATACTGTACTTTTTTTTCAGCTATCAGTCCCCAATAGGGTGGCATTAAGCGTTGTTCTAGCATTCGGTTTATTATATTGTACCGTATACTTTCCAGTTCCTTCATTTTTCTATCTTTTTCCCATATAGTATTACATTGGACAATATAGTTGGGAGTACTACCTTTTCTTATGTTCTAATTTATATTTTTTTTCACGTCCCATGCAATTCACTTTTTATTTCTTATTTTGAATGTTCATTTGTGATCCATTTCATTGTACTATTCCCCCCCAATATTTATATTTCACTCCTCTGATCTCTGCTTTTTTAACCTTCGCATTTACTTGTTTATCATCCTCCTTTCCTTCTACCTATTAATACTCCTGTCTTTTCTGGTTTGGTGCTGAGTGTGAGCGTTTTCAAGATTTCCCTGCTATGTCGGTCTAACTTTCAGTCAAACTTTCTGCTGCTGGGGAACACTATGCCATAGCCTCTGTACCTTAGTCTTCCATTGTCTTGGATTAGAGTTTTGCTTTTGGGGGTACATGCAGGTGCACTTTTCTATCTTATAAGTTTTTATAGTTCATATATGAAAGATCTATAATGTTGTTACTGTTCTTAAAATATTTTATATTGTTCATTACTTCTCTTGTAGTTTGTTTATTTCCTTATTTTCTTTCCTCATTGGGATATTTTCCCTGTTGGAGCCATTAGGCTTATAACATCATGCTTTTTCAACTAGGGTTGTAGCTTAGCAAGTAACAAAAACAACAACAATAATAATTAATAATAATAGTGTGTATATACATTTTAACACCCCTTTTAAAGGTTAACATTTTCTGACTAGTGTTGTTTACCTTATCTATAACTATTGAACATAATTTTGGACAAAATATTGTTCAGTATAGTACCTTGGTATACAAGTTAATTGATTCCAGGAGCAAGCTTGTAACCTAAAAGGCTAGTATTCTAAAACAATATTTCCTATAAAAAAAAAGGTAATTCCTTATATGCTTTGTAGAAGTCCATAAATAAACAAATTTAGTCACCAAATTATAATCCTTACTTGAAAAAGGGACATACAGAGTTAGATTTTTTTTTTGCTCAGACAGATACAATACCTGTAAAAAATTTAAAATTTTTGCTCATATGCTCATAAACCGATGTACCTACTGTACATTTCTTTACCTATTCCTCGACCCTATTTCCTCTGGTTTGCCCATATGAGTGTCCACCACTACTCTTCCTGTCTTGTTCATTTCATATGTTATTCAGGCTTCTTTCCACCCTACCTTTTTTCCTAGCTCTACTACTGTACAATCAACAAGGCAAATTTTATCAAAGCACTTGAGAGCATCTCCAAATCATACATAAGTTGAGGCTCCAAGTATTCATCAGAATCTATGAATTAGTATTATTGCGGTGGGTGGTTGATATTTAAGAATAAACTTGAAGTATGAATATAGAAGCACTTTATTCATGCAGGTACATGATGTATTGACTGGTGAATCTACAATAGAAATTAATTTACATTACAATGCAATAAGTATGCATAGATTTTAGGCAATTATATAAAAAAACTCAACACAATATAAAAAACAAGAAGAAAACTCAAACATATGCGACTTCTGAGGATAAAACACACCACAAAGCACAGTATTACAACTTGGGCATTTAATCTTCTGATCATTATAGCACAACAAATGCAACACAAGCACATGATCTAACCATGTGCAACAAGTATAAGAAGATGATCTGCTGGCAATTTCCCTTCCATTCTACAGTACTGCTATTTACTTGTCTTTGATTTGACTCAATCTTGGTGTTTCAAATATTTTCTAATTTGGTTTATGAACAATCGTCTCCTATTAGTCTTAATTAACTCTCTTTTCCTTTATCGATAACATTCCCATTCTGGTCCATTCTTCAGGGATGAGTACTTTGTCCTCTATTTCATTTATTAATATCTCAGGACTTCCTTCATGTCTGTTCCCAGAATCTTGTGCATTCTATTACTCACAATATTCTTTTTAAGCCTCAAAATATGCTCTAGTACATTCTCCTCTTCAATTTCTCTCCCCCTCTGATTGCCATGTATATCCAATCTATCATTAATGTATTTTATTTCCTCAGCAGCTTTTCCATTTTGCAGTACGTGTCTTTCTTCCAGATATAGGTCTCTGTAAAATTTCTCAAATTCCACCTGTATGCTTTGTACATTTGCAGTTAATTCCCCTTCTTCATTCATGACTGCATAAAGTCCTGCAAGGAGATGAGTCCTAAAAGGCTACTCCATTTACTCCTTCTCCTGTTTATCACGCTCTTATATCTGTTCTTTTGCCTTTCCATTTATAATATATTCATCTATTAACTGGAGCTTTAGTTGCCACCTTTTTTCTGTTTTTATTTCCTTAAGGCTAATCTTTTTGGTGTACCTGTTCTGTTTCATCAACTTTTTCCCTCTGGTTTTCTTTCCCCATCTTGATTTGATTTTGCTGAAGCACTTTTGTCACTTAGTATACATGCCCTTCGGGCTACCTTTTCTTACTATTTCTATTTCTCTTACTCTTTACTATTCCCTCTTATGTTTTTTTATGTCTGAACATCTTTTCCATTGTTAATTCTAACTGCATATTTTATTCCCATTTACATTGAGCAGTATAATGGAGTATACTATTTGCCATAATCAATTAGGGTTATTCTATCTTCATCCTTATTTATTATCACTGCATTCTTTCCATTCTCTATACTTGTCCATGTACCCTCACATTTACCATGCAATTTCATAATACATTTACTTACTGAATGCGGATACCTTAACAAATTGAAAGGGTTTGTGTATCACCTTGATCAGCAAAGCTCTACTAGTCAGGGACACCCATGATATGTTGGTTTGGTGTGAGGGATCAGACAAAAATACCCTACCATCATCAATCCACAGTGGCCAACGTGGTCATTAAAGCTTTCCAAACCCCAGACATGAATGGACATAGCTGACCCCTCTGTCTGCAGTGAGCTAGAAACTGTGGCATTTGTTGTTGTTGTTTAAAAAGATCCATGTCATTGCTCATTTTCCACAGCAGCTTCCCAGACTCGATTTCTCCATGTTACCCTATATAATAGTACATATCTTGCCATGAAAATCTTCTGCTACTATGGCTTTTACAATTTATCCCTCAGTTTTGCTTTCCTCCTCCTTTACAGATAAATACATTTTCTCTGGTTTCTTTACTTTACTCTTACATTTTTGTGGGGAACAAATGACTTCAATTCTTACCTTTATCTTTCCATTATTTATCTTAATTAATTTAACCTCAAGTTTAGTTCTCTCCGTCTTTATCTCTAATGAAACCTTACCTACCTCCTCGCATAACCTTATTGATGATAATCCTTCCTCTCAGTTCCTGGTATTAGTGAAGACTACAGGTATTGTTACCTCGACTTTCTCTTCCTGCCCTATATTGGTTTCCTTTGCACAACTGATAGAAGGTTTCATAGTAATCAAAATTATCTCAAATGATTCGATTCTTTACTTCAGACCAATAATGTTTACATAATATATATTTCTTATAAATAGTCCTATTCAAATTGTTTCTCCTAACTCCTTTCTTTTTCTATTCTTACTTTTCTCTTCATTTTCCACTCCCTTTCTTCATACATCCTCACGTACCTTACTCCCTTCCCCTTCTAATGACCTCTTCCATCATCATTCCAGTGAGATGTGCCTTGTTCTCTCTCCCGTTCCACTCTGATCAATTCATTCCTCCTTGCTGGTATCCTGGATGTTGGGGCCTCAGTACCAATTTTAGGGTGTTCATTACAATCTCAAATCATTTCTCAGAAAAAACTTTGTTTTAACACTTCCTCCACTTTACGTTTCTCTTTTATTTCTTATTTTCTTGGTCCATGCTACTCTTGTTCTTACCTAGTCTGTCCTCCTTCCTTGCCTATAGCATATATACCAACACCCCCTTTATTCCTTTCAAAGAAGCATCCTTGAGTTTGGTAGTACCAACATACTTGATTCTCTTCAATAATCTACTCCCATCTTCCCTCTCATGATATTTTCTGTGAGGCATGGTCTCTATTCTCATCATTCTTTTTTGACCACTTAGGCACCTTCCCACTGATTACAGCTTGCAATATCCTTATTGACTGCTATAGCTTTATTCATGGGTGATTCTGCCATTTCTCCCCCTCAGGTAGCTGCCTTGTGTATTCTTATTTACAATTTGATTCATTCTCTAGTTCATATCACGGCCTCCATTTCTTATCGTTCCTCCTTCAACCTCCATTGGTACCTCCTCCCTCCCCTTATTATTCCCCATACTAGGTTGGTTATCTTTTCCTCAGCCCCTTGTCTTTCTCCTCGATTTTCCCATTCATCCTCCTTGCCTAAGGTTGACGTCACACTCATCGCTATCCATATTTTTCTATAATTTTTTTTATTCAATTTATTGTCTTTCGTTAGACATATTTTTCTCTCTCATTTGCCTCTTTCAGTGGTGTTTTTCTCTTTAAATTTCCTGGTTTAGTATGGCTCTGTTTAACTCTTTTAGGTCCCCCGTGGGGCTGTTCAAGTGTTCTAGAATTCATCTACTCATAACCTCAAGCTTCGTCTTATAGCTTATACACTTTTACTTCACTTGTCTTTTTTTATCTCATGGTGGTTGCTTTGTGTATCTTTAATTTTAGTTTCTTGGTCTGCTATTGTACTTCCAGTGATTCTGTAATTTCCCTTACAACTGTAACATCCCTCTTCCAGCTCTTATTTTCTGTAATATATCCTTATTTAGTTCTTCATACTCCCCCATTAATTTTCTGTTGGCAATTTCTGGTACTATGTACTTCTTGTTTGTACATCTTTTTACTGATTCGAAGCGCCAAACCTAAATCCAAACAGACCTTCTAGTTTTGGTGTTATCTTGATCCCAGTCAAGCTTTTTCCTAACATCATGTAGTATAGGCATGTTCATCGATCACATTTGTCACATTGCACACAATTGATCACATCAATTCTTGCACTACATGGCACATACCTGTATATTATTCTCCTCTACATTGTATTTGGGGCCATGTTGATATTATGACACACATGTTCTTCTATTTCCTCCTGCTGCTCTTTGTTAGCCTTCTTACTCGCTCTTTGTTAGTGGTACAAGTAGTAATTCGTACCGCTTACTCATACTTTCTGTCATTCTAATTGGTCTTCAAGTAACTCAGTCTCATGTCACTACCTGGTGCCATTTTGTGTGCCTTTATACTGTATTACCTTTCTTCCTACTGTATAGTTATCTTTCACTTGTTGTCCTCTACTTTCAATATACTTAATTGACTACTAATTTAGGTTAGGCTTACTTAAGGAAATGTTATACTGTACTGCATTATCTATTAAAACATTGTAACTTTGTTCTTACCTTTATTGTCCCTAGTTCTTACATTTCCCTTGGGTAGCTTTTGTTAGTGGTACAAGTAGTAATGGGTACCGCTCGCTCTTCCTTTCCGTCATTTCAATCGGTCTTCTTCAAGCACTCGGCCTCATGTCACCATCTGTTACCATTGTTTGTGCCTTTGTATTGCCTTGCTTCCTACTGCATTATTATCTTTCACTTGTTTTCCCCTACCTTCACCATGCCTACTTGACTCCCTCCATTCATTGCCTTCACATTTATTCACATTAGTAGGCTGTCAATAACGCATGACTATGAATGTGCACGAATCCCCAAGGCCCTAGTTTTCCACCACCAACTGTGTATAAGGCCCTCCTGCATACTCCCTCCATAATCTCATCCATTCCTTAATTATCCTAAAATGGCTAACGCATTCCCTGGACCATTCCAAAAGCATGTCTTGCAGAATCCAAGACAGGATAGCTGTAGTTAATACCACACCATACTGATCACTTCTGGTGCCAAGATCTTTGAAATTTATCACAGGCCTCAACAGCTGGTTGTAACTTCCATAGAGGCTCGCCATAGGCTCCCTTACCTATCACCAAACTTCTTTGGAATTGTTGGAAACATATATTACCCTTCTTTTCATAAATCCAAACCATGTATTTCTTTCCATGTATAGGTCTCACATCTTTAAACATTATTCATACTTTTTCCCTTTAAACCACACATCCAGTAATTCCTAAGATATTCTTTATCTGGCCATTACCTATACATACGGCTGCATCTATCCTGTTAAAGTGGCCCCAATAATTGAAATTCCTCATAACCTCATGTACTGTACTATGAACTACACACTTTTATTTTTTCCTATTCCATCCTTTTTAGCCTTACTAACAACACACAGTTGTATCACATCCTTTGTACATCCTGGAAGAGATGTATAAAGATGACCACAATTTCAAAATCATGATATCCTGGAAGTGTGATCCCAGTGACCATTATTCCAAAATAATGGTTCTCCTATCTGCTCCCAATGCATTACACCTTCTCTTATTTGTACTCCACACTTTATACTTTAATCCACCGCACTTAAAAACATTTCAATCTGCTTTGTATGTCTACAATCCGTTCACTGACAAATCTCTAAAATAAAAGAACAGGCACCCAATGACCATCAACCCGTAATATCTCACATTTCTGTATATCATTTGTTCTTCCACCTCTCTGATTTATAATTCTGCTTTATTCACCCTAGCATAATTAGTACACAGTCCGCTACCAACCCTTTCCCTCTTACGTCAGCTCCCATGATATTCATCCAGAAACTTAACAAAGACTTTTTCTGGGTGACTATACTGTTGTAGTTATCAGTATATATTGATAGGCCTTGAATTAGGGGTTTGTCCTTCTGCTTCCACCCTTCATTCCTTGCATACACATCCACCTGAAATTCATGATCCCACACAATCTCTGGCACGTCATCCTCTTTTAGACATTTATTTTCTCGTTTTATTTTCCATGGACTCTGGCTAGAAACTTCTTTTCCTGTTTTTATATCCTTATTCGATAACTACTTCCTATTTAGTTAACATTTTCTTGTAGAATTGTTTCTAAAGTAATATTATCTGTTTTTCTTATTCAAATTCACTCGTTCTTGAGGTCCCTAGCACCTTACTTGCTCAGTGACTCACAATAATTCACCTATGTTAATTTCTTAAATATTCAATAATACAGGTTTTCCTCTTCTGTTATCATTTATTTTTCAAAACAGCCTTCATTGGTCCTAGGGTCTATTCATATTCTAATTGATTCTCTAAATTAATCTTATGGTCTTCACTATTTGCTCTTTAGATTACTTAGAATCTCTGATATAATACACAGTTCTGAGGTCTCTTATTTTTATCCACAGTATTCATATAGCCTCTTTATATGCTATTTTTTGCTTTGCTTCCTTTCCAGTCATCATAAGTTTGTTGTTTCTTATGATGAGTACCATTCCCCTCTCTATCCATTTCCCTCTTCCACTTTAAACTTTTCCATTTCATTGAAAATAGTTATTAAATGACCTATGATAAATACTTGACATTTTTTTCCAAAGTTCTTATTCGTTTGTTGCTGGTTTCACTCTAAAACGTATTCCTAATAGCTTCCTTAGTATTTTGTTACCTGTCTTATCAAACACTGCACATACAAGGTATTTTTTTCCCTCTCTTCTAAAGATATAATAACTTTATTGACTGCAGTTGCTGAACGTTTACACATGCTTATACACATGCGCACTAAAGTCTGCTGTACTCTTGCTCCTCATATGGTACTTAATATGCAAACTTACCCATATGATCTAACATATCACTCTACATTTGTATCCCTTTGTAGTCACAGCTAATAATATAACCATTACTAAGACTTCAATGTAGTTTATTTATACTTCCTATTCTAACAAGCCTCTCATAGTACAGTAGTGCAGTAGTGATATCCACACACATTTGATCCCTAAAAGTGGGGCAAACATCCCTTTTTTCATACATTCCCACAATTTTCATTTCCCTATATGTCTAAGACCATCATGTATAATTTGGCTCTCCAATTACACTATTGGTAAAAAATATATGGCATCTTTATCTATCAAACTTTAGGGCTCACTTAGTTGAACATTTTCATACTTCATTTTCTCTACATCCATTATTTCCTGAGACATTCTTTCTCATCTGGTCATTGCTTATACATACAGGTTTATCAACCCTGGTAAAATGAGCAACACTAACTGCAATTTCACAGAAC
Organism: Palaemon carinicauda; assembly: GCF_036898095.1. Lineage (NCBI taxonomy): Eukaryota > Metazoa > Arthropoda > Malacostraca > Decapoda > Palaemonidae > Palaemon > Palaemon carinicauda. Next base: position 29,619 of record NW_027171020.1, read on the forward strand.
CACACATACTGTACTCTGCACAAGACACTTTTTTTCTTAGTCAACCCTTTTGTAGCCTCATCATCTATGCACATTGCTGTATCACATGCTTGTACATCCTGGAAAAGCTGTATAAACCTTACCACATTTCCATACTAATCATATCCTGGAAGAATGACTCCAGTGCCCATTATTCTAAAATAAAAATTCTCCTATCTGCCTTCACACTTCATACCTTAGTCCACTACACTTGAAAACCATTTCAATTTGTTTTGTCTTTCCATAATCCATATACTGATCAGTCTATCACAGTAAAAAAACTGGCTCCTAATAACCATATACAGTATATGCAACACTTCTTTTCTATATTTATCTGTCCTTCCACCTGCTGATCTAATTTCTTAAATTTTATTGTAAACACACACTCAAACATCAACTTACCATTTCCGTTAAATTCCTTACCAATCATCGGTCTTAAGGTAGAAACGTAGATCTTGAATTTTCATCTCCATCAGCCTCCAATTTTGTTGTTCTTTTCCTCATTATTATAATAAACAGCAAATGACGCAGGTCTTGTCTTTGATATACACCAACATTATTCTAATAGTTTTTGTTTTGTAAAGCTTGTAATTTTAACGTAACAATATCTTGATAAGTTTTTCTTGTAATTTCTAACACATCTAATTTTTGTGTGTAGGTACTTCCTGAATTTTCCCAATTTCTACAAATATGTGGTCTTGTCTCTTTATATTATCAAAGTACAGTACTTTGGTTTTTGTTATTATTTTATAAGCAACAATTTTTTCATTACTTGTGACTTATGATGATCAGTCTAACAAAATAACACTACAGTTCATAGTTGCAATGATTTAATCATACCTATGCACTCAGTTATCATGCCATAATACAGACAATATGCTCAAAACTACATTGCTTATCAGGATATTTTGAGAGGCCTTCCATTCAATCTGATTTCGTATCACAGTCTAAACTTTACTTGACATTCATCCAGCATTTTTCATTCTCACACTTCCATCTTTTCACTTGTAGTCCTGATTCAATAACATTTCATCCATTACTTCATTCCCCACATGATTAATTTCCTCATCTCATCCTCTTTATCTTTATTCTCGGTCAGACTTGACACAAAAGATTCTTGGTTTCTCACTGCAAGCATATAAATACTATATACATATTTTACTCTGTTTTACATTGTCATGCTGTTCTTCTAGATGAATCTTTTTCTTCAACACTTAAACTGTCATTTGTCACTCTCTTCATAACTATATTTTTTAACAGATTGCCTTCATATTTCTCTAATCATTCTGTAATGATTTCAGTTTCAGTGTAAAGTGCCATTCAGACCTCCTCCCCTAACACCACTTCCATTTATTCCCCTTCAGTTATCGTTAATATAATACAGTATTTCACTCATTGTTTCCAAGGTATGCCTAACCAAATCATTCACACGCAGCTGATGAAAAATTGTTTGCAAATTCTTCACATGTCCAGCTTTGCATTCTGGTAACTTAACTACCATACAGTTTGTTCATTTTTACATTTTCATAATATTTGTATTGCGCAACAAAAGAGGTCAAAGATGACTCCATGAGTAGGCATAAAAGTTACAGCATTCAGAAGTGCCACATTAGGACTCTCATAGTATCAATGGTAACTGACACATGGTAGATAAATAAAAAGAAATAGAAATAATTTCATTCTTCCCTTCCAAAAAATACCTTCAATTTTTTATTATTATTTACCTTCCATAATGCCCATTCATGATCTGGTGGAGGATGCCTTCTCCAACTCATAACGGTCTTTCATACACCAGACTTTCCTTGTTCAAATTATGACCTCTTATTCAGTTCTTTATTTTCATGTTCTATTTAAAGTTCGACTTGATGTTTATTAGTCTTGGTCTGCGGAAGATACTTTTTCAGTATTCCCTCATTCAAATTTTTAGCATTTTAGCAATAATCTGGATTCCTTTGCTCTCATTTCAACCAAACTTCGTTGTGATTTTGTTTCACAAATTACTAGTCACACCATCTTCATATTCATTACTTAACATTTTCAAGTTTTCAAATACACTTTCGAGTTTCTTATTTACGTGATTATGCTATGGCCTTTCTCAATTTAAATAAGAAACTTTATCCAATTGACCAAACTTTCTTTACTGTATATAGTCCCGCAAAGTTTTCTCTCATGATACTGAAAATGAATCATCCTTTTTAATCCTTCTTTAGGAAGTCCTTTTCCATTCTCTCGATCACTTTACTCGACTCTTTTCTGTTTCATCCTTTTTAATCCTTCTTTAGGAAGTCCTTTTCCATTCTCTCGATCACTTTACTCGACTCTTTTCTGTTGTCTTCAGATGCTCTTGTTGCTAGAAAGAAACTCTTAGAATTAATCAAAGCCATACATGGAGACATTGCAATACTCTTGTGCATAATACCATTATAAATTCACAAAGCTTTTCCAAAATAGAAATCCTTTTCTGCCTATCATCCAGTCATCAATTGTAACATTTTCCTTAATGTTCTCACTTTATGTTTAGTTAACTCACTTGCAATTTTCATTTAACAACTATATTGACTACAATCGCTGAATATTAAAACATTCTTATACACTTACACACTTCTCTACTCTGCAAACATTCCCATATCATCTACCACAATCACTATATATTTTTGGGCTCAAGCCATGTCGTCCTGATGGAAGTTCCTTAAAGGCAGCTTCCTAGGGTATATTACAACTACGGCGATATTCCCAGAGAATTTACCTTCAGGTACCCAGAATTCTAACTCCTGGAGCGAGTATCCCTAAAAAGACCTTAGGGATATCGTAAATATCAGTGGACGTATTCTTGACACGCCTCATAGCAATCTATACCCCGAATAGAGTTAACACTTCGTAGGGGTAAAATGGCAAGAAAACGAAAACGATAAGAAAGGCGGGAGCCGTTCATAAGGCATCCCTCCTCCCCGTTTCGAAAGCGTGCCCTGCGCCGCTCACGGCGCCATCTGTATTCCTTTTTGCGTAGCTCTACGACTCGGTGTGTTTTCCCTGTTTTCTACCCAATCTTGGAATTTTCTCGCTTAATAATGCTTTCTCCAACTTCTTCTGCCTCGGATAAGTTGAGTACTATTTCTTTTATGTATAAATGTAGGCTCTTGGTTAAAATTAAAGTAATTAAAAGAGTTATCTTTGATACAAGAGCTGTTGCCTGCTGGAGGCATCATGGATGCTGTCGCTCGCTAGAATAGGATTTATTTGTTAGCAAGAGCGACGTTCCCAGCCCCTTTGCGCTTAAATATTAGCTACTTAGCTTATTTAGGAATTCTGTTATGATGCGATAGTAGTGTGCCTGGCGAAGTTTTGCCAAGGCTGCCAACACTAGTCTTCGTAGGCTAGTTGTTGGCCTATGTACTTCCTGCATGATAATTAGTCTTCCAAATGTGAATTTATTGCTTTAAGCGTTAGGCAACGTTATACATATAAGTCCTTTTCGAGTACCTTCCAAGATAGTATTGATGTGAGTTTCGGTGAATTAGGTAATCGATTCTCTTAGTGCCTAGGCTAGGTTGTCTTAGGTCATTATAATATTATCTGTTCCCCGTTTGCTCCCTTCTCTTCGGGGAAGGGGCAAACCCTTTCCCTCTGTTTAAGCCTTAGGCTTAACTCTAGTGGTTTATTTGAATTAATCTTCAAATATATCTATGCTGGAGTAGTACTGTACCTTCCCGTTCCAACTGTATTGGTTCAGAGGGGGACAGTACAACAGTGTTTAGTCTGAGCCCGGTTTGTCTGGCATGGGGCAGAGTCTCCCTTGCTGATTGACTCGGGCATTAAGGGTTATCCCCTTGGTCCACCTTGTTGGGTTCCAGTAGTGATCCCTTTACTCGGTGACTCATCAGACTGTCCTATTGCCGTTCCGGTCTCGGGATATGTTCCCTTTTCTGGAAAGGCAATTCCTTCCTTGCCGTGGTTCTTGGGAGGCAGCCAGTAGTGCCGGCCTCCCTCTCGGGTCTTTCTCTAACTGAGATGAACTGTCTTAGTTGGGAATGACCCTTAACCAAGGTAAGGTTGGATAGGACCCTCTGTCCTTCCCTTCTTTTTTCCGTTCCTTGTGTCAGTCGTCTGCATCCTTGCCTAGCCTAGGTTGGGATGAGGAACTGACGTGGTCTCCTGTCGGCCGGCAAAGTGTGCCGACCGGCAGAGACCATGACTTCGAGTGCTGCCCGGTCCTTTCTTGGTCCCTCCATCGCTGCCGTCTGAAGATTCAGTAGGCAGCGGTTAGGAAGCTTGACTTAGTGTCTCCCCTTCCTTTCGGCACTCTTTCGGGTGCCGGGCCCAGAGACTCATAGTCTCTTAACCCGGCACTCATTCTATTGTCTTAGTATGTGTTGTCCTTGCCGTCTGCCGGCCTACAGGCCGGCCGTCGGTGGGGAGGGGTGTTCTCCAGTTCTCTTGCTGTCGGTCGGCGTTGGGTGTATACCTTTGCCGGCCGGTCTCTTGCTCATCTGCCGGCCACTACAAGTGGGGCCGGCAGCCGAGCGCTGCCTAGTGTGGGGGCCAGCCGGCAGGGTTTGTTTACTGCTGCCGGCCGGCCTGCGACACTGCCCAGTCAGCCGGCCACTAAGAATGATGGCCGGCAACGCAGTGCAAACCGGGTGGCTACGGTCCGGCAACCACTGCCGGCCGGTTCAGGCATGGGATCTGGAGTTCTCCCCAATAAAGGTGATCTGATGTTGTGTACTTGAGATCTACCTTTCGAAAAAGGGGGGGGGTGCTGATCGGCAATAGCCGGCTGGCACACCACCCTCAGGTACTGTATCAGTCTTCTCTTGGTGGTATATTCAACCAAGGGAGTTCATGATGTAGTAGGTTACAACACTGTCTTTTCTATCTTACTTGTGTTACTGGTACAATCACCTGGTGTCGCCTTACAAGGATAAAAGATAATTCTTTTATCCCTGGCCGGAATGGTAATATTTTACCTTAGGTGTGAGCTACACCTAATTTCCTTTGGAAATACGTTCTCTGGTTATTCTAGTAAAGACTAACTATGTGACTTGGCTGGTGGGCTTCCACAGGTGTTTGTGTGGGTTTCACAAGTAGGTGTCTTTCCCTTATTCTTGTTGAATACTCATTTGTTACATGTGAATTGAAATTCACTTGATATTCATGGAAATTTTTCTTCTTTTACAGGAGGAGCATCTGAAGTGTGATAGTGTCTTCTGCAATGTCCGCAGTAAGAACTTTTGCGGACATGCCTCGTGTAGGAGGCACGCGGCTTGTGCAGCCTCCAATGATGACCATCGTTACTGGGATCCGCAGGTATGTGCTGTATGTACTAACCTGCTATCAGAGGCTTTTGAATCCCCTAGGTCGGCGGAGTCAAGAGATGCAGCGAGGGAGAGGCTTCGCTTATGGGTAAGGGGTTTTCAGAAAAACACCACTGGACCTTATCTTCCTAACGAGAAGATGAGGGCATACCTTTTTCCCAAGGCTTCCCCTGATGCTGTTGTTCCCCAGCCTCGGCCGGAGATCCCTCTGATCCAGATTCCAGTGGAGGAGGATGTCGCTGACGCCATGCAGGACATCCAGTTGGACGACAAGATGTCCGACTTGTCCAATCGTGCGGAGCAGGATCTCCTCGCAGAGGGCGAGGAGGAGGATCGAGATCCTATTGCCGTGGAGGAAGAGGTTCCCGTATCATCAGACGTGCCGGTTCAGGTCCCTGAACCTATCCCCTCTACCTCGTCCGCTCTTCCAGCAGAGCTTGGACAGGCTCTCTCTTCCATCGTTGGTATGATCCAACAGATGCAGAGGGAGAATAATCAGAAGGCCGCTACTTTGGAGCTCCAGATGCAGAAGATCACAGCATCACGTGGACCTCCAAAGAAGCTCAACGTTAAGGACCTTCCTCTGTGCTCGGATGCCAACCCGTGGAGATATGCCGAGCACATGCCGATGACGATTGGGAAGATCGTCATGTCGGAGAAACTGGGCTCAGTTCCCCTTGAGGAGGTGGAATTCTGGCCCAGTAGAGGGGCCTACCCGGACTGCTATGTCCGTTTGAAGAAGGAGCCGGCTTCGAAGGAGGAGACGGAACCAAAGGAGGTGATTATCCTGGATCACTCCAAAGCTCAAGCCACTTTGACAGCTGCTTTAAAGGAGAGGGGGTTCTCAAACTCAAAGGTTGCCGCTTTGAGTAAGAAGCACCCCTCCTTTGTATCCTCCCCGGCTAGGGCCTTCCCCTTTATGCAAAAGGGGTTTGCGGCCGTCATCAAGGCGGTTGAAGCTGGCAAGCCGTGCCCGTCTTTGGAGGAATGTAAACCTCTATCGTTGGCATTGCCAATGGACAATAAGGACTGGAAGGAGGTGCACCTTACTTTCTCGGTTGGGAAGTTGGACGCCGACATTGCAGGACAGCAGTTCGGCGAAAACCTTCCCAAGTTGTCGGAATTCCTTCTACGGAGGGAATTGGACACAAAGGAGCGCCTGGCAGCCTCGATGTCTCTCCAGACCAACATGGAGACGATGGCTAGCGACCCCAAGATGCCAGAGATGTTCATGGTTATGGCCAAAATCCATCTGGCCACAGTAACCAAGGACCTCTATTGCTTTGTTAAAGCAAGGAGGGCCTGTAGGGAGTTTGTGTTCGCCTCGGCCACAGTGAGGCATGAACCCAAGAGGCTAATTTCATCCAGCATCTGGGGTAAAGATCTCTTTCCCAAGGACGTGGTCAAAGAGATCGTGGACAAGGCAGCCACTGAGAACCGCAATCTTCTCCTGAAGTGGGGCCTGTCCCTTAAGAGGAAGTCTTCTCCGGATGAGGGCCCTCAGCCGAAAGGAAAGGCGAAGAAGTCAAGGTTTTCCTCCCGTCCAGCCAAGTCCTTTAAACCGCAAAGACAACAGCAGCAGCAGCCAGCTTTGCCTCCGGTTCCACAACTGGTAGCCCAGACCCCGACCACCTTCCAATGGGTTCCCCAAGCCATGTCATCAGCTTCCCCGGCATTCAATCCCGTGTTCGAGGGACAGTCGACCACGTTTCGTGCAAGACCCAGAAGAGCAGCTAGAGGGTCATCAAGACGCCCCTCTAGGGGACGAGGATTCAGAGGTGGTCGCGGCCAGGGAGGCAAGACTGCAGGGCAGTCAAAGTGAAGTGTCGCCGGTAGGTGGGAGACTTCAGTATTTCCGGGATTGCTGGACCTTCGATCCCTGGGCCCACAGCCTTCTCAAAAATGGACTGGGTTGGAGTTGGTACAGTACTCCGCCCCAGTGCCCTCAATTTTTCCAACACTCCACCCCCGTTTTGGAGGAGTACATCCAAGATCTGTTGGAGAAAAAGGTGATCAGGAGGGTAAAGTCCATCAAGTTCCAAGGGAGGCTGTTTTGTGTTCCCAAGAAAGACTCGGGGAAACTCAGAGTCATTCTGGACTTGTCACCACTCAACAAGTTCATAGTGAACCACAAGTTCAAGATGTTAACGTTACAACACATAAGGGCCTTACTGCCCAAGAGGGCATATACCGTCTCCATCGATTTGTCAGACGCATATTGGCACGTTCCAATAAGTCGTCGTCTCTCCCCCTACCTAGGATTCAAGCTACAACAAAAACTTTACGCTTTCAGGGCGATGCCCTTCGGACTAAACATAGCCCCAAGGATCTTTACGAAGCTTGCGAGCGCAGCTCTCAAACAGTTACGCCTAAAAGGGTTCCAGGTAGTAGCCTACCTGGACGATTGGTTGGTGTGGGCAGCATCCAGAGCAGAATGCTTGCAAGCTTCCCTACAAGTGATTCAGTTCCTGGAATATCTAGGCTTCATGATCAACAGAAAGAAGTCTCGTCTTTCTCCAGCTCAGAGGTTCCAGTGGTTGGGAATTCACTGGGATCTAGTGTCACACCGTCTTTCCATCCCGATGTCAAAGAGGAAGGAAATAGCGGGGTCTGTCAGGAGACTTCTAGGTTCCGAGAGGATATCAAGACGCGAACAAGAGAGGGTTTTGGGCTCTCTTCAGTTTGCATCAGTAACAGACCCAGTGCTAAGAGCACAGTTAAAAGATGCAGCGGGAGTATGGAGAACCTTTGCATCGAAAGAGCGAAGGGACTTGAAGAGACCGGTCCCACTTCGACTACGTTCTCTTCTCAGACCGTGGTCTCAAGCCAGTCGTCTAAAGAGGTCTCTACCTCTTCAGCCACCCCCCCCGTCAGTGACAATCCACACAGACGCCTCAAAGGTAGGGTGGGGGGGTCACTCCCATCGGAAAAAAGTGCAAGGGATCTGGTCCAAGCTATTTGGGACCTTTCACATAAACTTTCTAGAAGCTATGGCAGTACTTCTTACCCTGAAGAAAGTATCCCCACGTCACTCGATCCACGTAAGGTTGGTACTGGACAGCGAGGTGGTTGTGAAATGTCTGAATCGGCGGGGATCGAGATCCCCACCTCTCAACCAGGTAATGTTAGCCATATTCCGACTGGCGGAGAAGAAGAAGTGGCACCTGTCAGCAGTTCACCTTCAAGGAGTCCGGAATGTGACCGCGGACGCTCTATCCAGGGTGACACCGATAGAGACAGAATGGTCCCTAGACGCAGGATCATTCTTTTTCATCTTGAGACAAGTCCCAGAACTGCAGATAGACCTCTTCGCGACGAAGGACAACAAGAAGCTGCCGAAATATGTGTCCCCATACGTGGACCCCTCGGCAGAAGCAATAGATGCGATGTCCCTCGATTGGAACAGATGGTCCAGGATCTACCTGTTTCCCCCTCACAATCTGATGTTGAGGGTCCTCAACAAACTGAGATCCTTCAAGGGAGTAGCAGCAATAGTGGCCCACAAGTGGCCGAACAGTGTATGGTTCCCTCTAGCTCTGGAACTACGACTGAGGTTTCTACCACTCCCGGACCCAGTTCTGTCCCAGCAAGTCCAGAAGTCGACTGTCTTCGCTTCATTACAGAAAACCCGAACCCTGCAGCTCATGATTTTCTCTCCCTAGCGGTGAAGAAACGGTTCGGAATCTCGAAAGATAGTATCGACTTCCTGGAAGAATACAAGTGTAAGTCTACTAGGAGGCAGTACGAATCTGCATGGAAGAAATGGGTAGCCTTTGTCAAAGATAAGAACCCGCACGAGATCTCTACGGAGTTCTGCCTATCCTTCTTCATTCACCTCCACGGACAGGGGCTGGCGGCGAACACAATTTCTACATGTAAGTCAGCTCTAACAAGACCCATTCTATATGCCTTCCAGGTAGACCTCGCTAACGAGATGTTTAATAAGATCCCAAAGGCCTGTGCTAGGCTTAGACCATCAGCTCCTCCAAAGCCTATTTCATGGTCGTTAGACAAAGTCCTTCATTTTGCCTCATTACTAGATAATGAGGAATGTGCGTTGAAGGACCTGACTCAAAAAGTGATCTTCCTTTTTGCCCTTGCTTCTGGGGCCAGAGTTAGTGAGATTGTGGCCCTCTCGAGAGAGGAGGGCCGAGTTCAGTTCCTGGATGGGGGAGAACTGAACCTGTTTCCGGACCCTACGTTTCTCGCTAAGAACGAGTTGCCCACCAATAGGTGGGGTCCCTGGAGAATCTGCCCTCTGAAAGAAGATGCATCTCTATGTCCCGTAGAATGCCTTAAGGTCTATCTTCGTAGAACTTCAGACTTCCATGGGGGCCAACTATTCAGAGGAGAAACATCGGGCTCGAATTTATCTTTAAATCAGCTTAGGGCGAAAATTACATATTTTATTCGCAGAGCGGATCCTGACAGTTCACCCGCAGGTCATGATCCGAGGAAAGTTGCTTCATCATTAAACTTCTTTAACTTTATGGATTTTGAACACCTTCGTTCATACACTGGCTGGAAGTCTTCCAGGGTATTCTTTCGCCACTATGCTAAGCAAGTGGAGCAGCTAAAGAGGTCTGTGGTAGCAGTTGGTTGCGTCGTTAACCCTGCTGTTTAACTCTGCGAGGAACAGCGGAATCATTTGGGACTTGGATTCTTGGGTGAATGGTTAGTTATATGCGTTGATATAACTGGTAGTGAAGGCTCTCAGAGCCCACAGTGACTGTTCCAACGTTATGGTGATGGTAGCACAAGTACAGACAGGTGTGCCAAGCGTTTGCCAACGCTATTGTCAGCAAAGTAGTAACATGGACGTTAAGTTTGATACCGGGGTATGTGTAATTGACACATATGTTTTCTTTCAGATAATCATTCATCCATGCACTACAGTACTTGTGTAAATTGTTGGTCATCCACCTAGCATATGTACATATTTATGGTGACCATGTCTATTTATTGTTTCTCAATAAACTTGTTCTCGGGAACCTTGCGTCTCCTTCACCTATTTTTGATTTCATATTGTTTTTTGAGCATTTAGCCTATGTATATTAATCGGGGATATCTATAATAGCCTATTCCTTAATGCAAAGCCTGGATTATTCTGGTTTATACTTTCCTTAGCAATAAGGACTCCACCCCTTTCTGAGGATGGTGGTAGCAGCAAGTTTAATCCTACGCAGATATAACCTTTTGTCTAATTTTACTTCGACCAGGGTGCTGGTCGGGACTTTTTCTTTTGGATACTGTAGTCCCGTAAGACTTCGCTTTACTTCATATAGAGTGAGACCACTATATGGTACTGGCTGGCGAGTGATTCATACATAGGTATATGTACTCTTCGTTCGTTTCTAGAGTCTAGTAGGACTCCTCCCTGTAGGGGGCAGGAAGCACTCTCATGGCTTATGATTAGTGAAAAGATGTATAACGGTAACATCTTAGGTCTGTCAGTCGAGTTGACTAAGAAACATTCTTGAGGAGTACGGCACGTATTGAGAATCCACAGATACAGTAATGCTCTGGTATACTTCCATCAGGACGACATGCGACATGGCTTGAGCCCAAAAAACGGATTTTGAGCGAAGCGAAAAATCTATTTTTGGGTAAGATAGCCATGTCGTCCTGATGGACCCGCCCTGCTCCTTTTCAAAAAAAAAATAAATAAATAAAATAAATAAATAAGAGTGAAAAGGATAGTAGGACCCCTCCCTACATACAGTATCTGTAGCACCTCGTGTATCGCTACAAGGAATACAGATGGCGCCGTGAGCGGCGCAGGGCACGCTTTCGAAACGGGGAGGAGGGATGCCTTATGAACGGCTCCCCCCTTTCTTATCGTTTTCGTTTTCTTGCCATTTTACCCCTACGAAGTGTTAACTCTATTCGGGGTATAGATTGCTATGAGGCGTGTCAAGAATACGTCCACTGATATTTACGATATCCCTAAGGTCTTTTTAGGGATACTCGCTCCAGGAGTTAGAATTCTGGGTACCTGAAGGTAAATTCTCTGGGAATATCGCCGTAGTTGTAATATACCCTAGGAAGCTGCCTTTAAGGAACTTCCATCAGGACGACATGGCTATCTTACCCAAAAATAGATTTTTCGCTTCGCTCAAAATCCGTTTTGTAACTCTTTACAGTTACAGGTAATGAAAAAGTTAATTACGGCCACTTCAAGTTGTTCATTTATACTTTCCCTTCCTTCCTTCATATATTTCGATAATTTTACCTTCCCTATATATCCATGACTATTGTTTACAATTTGAGTCATTATGGTTATACCATTCATAGTAATCAATATTCATTTTATCCCAACACATTACAAAATACAATTCTTTCTATAAACCTAGCAATAAATTCTTTGAACTCTGTTTATATACCTTTTTAAACATTATTACAAGTTCCTTATCTTTAGGGATATATGACTAATGCCTTTCTTTCACAGCCTCCAAACCTGATAACGCATACAAAATTGTCTACAAGCTTTATATATGCTTATGTTTATGCTATTTCATTTCAACAAGTTGATTTTCCACATTCACAGATATGCCTTTCATTCTAATAAAATCAGTCTCAACAAAAAATTATGCATTACACCTTTCTTATCATTTATTGTTGTGGTCAATTTTACATATAACATCATACTTGAACAACATTCGTAACACTTGTATTCTACTTGAATTGTTCCATCTAACATACCACATTAGCATTCACTAAGGAAATGTATGGTACCTCTATCTATTATTCCCAAATACAGTATCCTAATATTCTACGTGATTCATATGTTCAACAGTCATTTTACCACTCTGTACACATATATATATATAAGCAAATTACTTTGAGATTGAAACACATATTACATTCTCTTCCCGCATACTCAAACTATACACTCCTTTCAAACTATAGGGCTCAGGTCATATAACCCTCTTCTTGCTCATTTTCCTTGAACCATACGTCATATTTCCCTGGGACATTTTCATCTGCGGATTACTTATACATAAAGCTTTATCTATCCTGATAATGTGGCTCCATCAGCCACAATTCCACATTACCACATGTACTGTACTCTGCACTACACACTAATTTTTTTAGTCCATCATTTTTAGCCTTACCAGCTACTGTATGAAAGTGGCTACAAATCCTCCCAAAATTTACCCCACTGATCATTATTCCAAGATACAGAAATTCTCCTCCTATCTGCACTCCATGCTTTATACCTTAGTCGACCTCGCTTAAAACCATTTGCTTTGTCTTTCCACAATCATTACACTGCAACTAATCTCACCACAATTAAAGCAGGCACCCAACAACCATTTACCTGTAAAAGCTCTCTCTTCTGTATAACATCTGACTTTCCACCTCTGATTTACACTTGTTTTTATTCACCCCAGAATATCCAGTATAAAGTCCACTGCCATCCCCTTCTCTTGCATAAGTTCCATGATATTCATCCAAAGATTTAGGAGTGGTATTGACTGGTATACCTCTCAGTACATTCTTGTAAGACATGAAATTAGGGATGTGTTTTCCTACCTACCCCTCCATACCTTGCATTCACATCCACTTAAAATTTTAGATATTTTGTTGCGCATTTTGTTTTTCTGGGACAGTAGTTAGGAAGTTTATAAGAAAATTTCATACATATCTTCTTTCTACTATAAGAAAATTTCATATATATCTTCATTCTATAAATATTTCTTATCTAGTCCCCTTTCTTAGAGCATTTGTATCTGAAGTTACATTATTTTTTCTCTTTGCTTTATCACATTCACTCTTTCTTGTGGTACCTTTCACCGTGCTATCTTTATCACACACAATAATTTGAGTATGTTTCTCCCTTAAATATTCAATAACACAGTACTTTTCTTCTTCTTCTATGTGCATCCCCCAATGGTTCTTAATCTTTTGTATGTATTTTTTCACAGTGTCTTCAGATTTTAGGCCTCTTCTATCAATTTCTATCTAATAATTCACCTCAAAGTCAATCCATTATTAGCCTAGGAAGTACTGTTTTGTAGATTTATCATATGCAATCAAACATTCGTTTCATTTTTACCAGTTTCTCTTTGCCTTTCTTTTTTGCCAGCGGCAATTTATATACAGTAATGCATTTTATTCATTTGTCTTTTTTCTCTCACCATTTCTTTGTTTCCTTACCATATTTTCACCCTTTTCAGTGCATTGTATATATATTTCTGCAATCTTCCATTATCCTAACCATGTTTTTACCTATGTTTTTGCCAATTCTACCTTAGTAATGTCATCAACAAACAGCACACCCAGAGAGACCACCACCTTTACTCTGATGTGATGACGTTAATCACAAGGTCAAAGTTGTAGAGACTTCAAGCTAATTCTTAGTGTAAAAAGTGTAAACCAACTCTCACCTTGAACATCCCTATACTCCTATGAGGTTTTTCATGTGGGTGCCTCTTCATACATAACTTTTAACAATCTTAACATAGTTTTTAGAAATTCCCTCCTGTTTCAAATATTTCTACACTTCTTGCCTTAGTACCCACTCATATGCTGTATATCGGGCATGATTCTTTGTTTTTCTTTATATTCTGTCTTTTTTTTCTCCTATTTTCTATCTTTATGCAAAGATTGGATCTTTAGTATCTTTCCCTGACATGAATCTAAATTGATCCTTCCTAATTGAAGGTTTTTCCTTAATCTTTATTATAATTATTTTATAAATCTTCATTGTGTAGGATATCGATTCCACCTCTCGGTAATAGAGCATTCATGAGAATCACCCTTTTTGTTGGGACCAGTAAAGTTTTCGTTCAACTATTCGGTATTCATTCTTGGTGATAGTTCTTACACATCTGGTCTCACGTATACTGTATGTGTATATTTGTCCCTTCATTTCCCAAGTATTGCCATACCTAAACTGGTATACCATCAGTTGTTCCAGCCTTTCTCTGTTATATTCTATCCGACGATCATTTCTTCTCCTCTCTACCTATATCCAAAACTTATCTTGCTTGCGAGTTGGCATATTCTGTTGTTTTTGAGTTCTCTTCATTACATAACTTCTCGACAGTTATTCCTACCATCTTGTTCTTATACTTTACCCATCATTGATCAGTTTGATTTATATAAAGTTTGTAGTTGCTTTATTTCTGCATTTGCTATTGCTTATCTTCCAATGTTTTTAATTTTCTGGGTAACTAATACATTTCACTTACCTTTATGCTGGTCACAGCCTTTTTATTGCTTCTTTATTTGCACTTTTCCAAGCCAGTTTTTTTCCATAAATTTATTTCTGTCATAAGCTATCCATAATTTGTTTCATTTTTTATTGTTTCCTGCATTTTATGAATCTATCATCAGCTCTACTTATCTATACGTGGTCCCTTGATCATTTTTTTTCCAATATATTTTCTTTGAATCTCAGGATTATCATGTTATTTCATACCCACCAGGTGTTTTTCCTTTACTAATCTATCGTTATCAAGTAGCCATTCCTTAGATCTCGCATTTCATTATCTTCTAACATATACCACTTTAAGGTTGTGCTATCTCCTTTCCCTTCTCAATTAGTTTTGTCTAAGTCTTCACACCAATAAGCTGTGATGCATACCTACACTTTTTTGGGGGTTTTGCAATTTTCAATCCTGTTGGATGGCTCCATATATCACTATAATAAATGTTGCTTGACCTGTGTCCCTTCACTAAAAAAATTGTCGTCAATTTAGGTATCGAGTGTCATTGCAGAATCTTCTATTAGTTCTCCCTTGGTTCACTTCTCCCCTACCGTATCCTTTATTCATCCTGCTATTATTTTCACAACTGTATCCAGTATGTCCATTAGATCACCTTCTATGATTAGTGTTTTTCTAATTCAATTGATATAATTCATTCCATTGCTCTTCATAATCAGTTTTCAGCTTTATCGCATCTAGTTTATTACATTCGAAGTGTCCCCCCACATCGCAATTTTATTATCATATTCGATAACGTTTTCTTCCTATCTCTTAATACTTTTTCCTCCATTTCCTTGCTAAGGAAAACTCTTACTGCACTTTTCCTCTTTATGTCAGCTCCAATGAGTACATTAGTTCCTTATATCCACTACGTGATGTGTCCTTTACCTTGTATTTTTACGATCATCTCTCTTGTCCACTTAAGATATTAAATTTTCCTCTCCATTACATTTATCACCACCAATCTTTATCCAGTAATGCTACCATCATTCAAGAATTTTAATCTAAAAATGGTAGACTTCCTTCTTTAGCCAGCCTTCGGACATTTTCTTAGGTGGATCAGGCTAATGTACATAGTTTCGTCATATATTTTTTCATAGCTGGATGACTGTTGAACCACCGACCCTTGCCATTTACCCAAGTATACTGGGTAGGGCTAGTTTTTGCAAGAGTTACAAATATGTTTTAATAATATCTTCCTCCTGGGACAAAACCTATCTTTTATCAGTAATCACTTCATTGTAAAGGAAACCTGTTTACACCTTTAACAAGAATCCAAATATACAACAGATTTTCTCTCGTTGAATCTTCCAAATGATCACAACTAAGTGTGTGTTTGTGTTATTCTTCTGAATTTTCATCTTACTGTCTTTCCATTTCCTTTATTGCATTTATTGTTATTGTCCTACTCTCTACCCGATTCTTCTTTTGATCTTATTAGTCTCTTTGTATGGCAGGGTCCCACCCCACTCACATCTCTTCTCACCACATCCATGCATCTGATCTGCTGATGCCCCACACTCCTCCTCCCCATTACTTTCATGTTTTTAACTTTGTTTATTGGTTCCACCACCTCTCTTCTTATTACATGGTCTTAATATCTCAAAAGAGCTTCCCTAGCCTTATCATTTATGTTACATATAACACACATTCTTATATCCTAACACTCCTTCCTCTCCAGTAGTGATATTCTAATAGTCCATCTTGCCATACTCATCTCGATTCTTTCCTACAGTCCGTCTTCTCTTCTCCTAAATGCCCAAGTTTCTTCCTTAGCAAGGAAATGGAGGAAAGAGTATTAAGAGGTAGGAAGAAAACGTTATCAACGTGATAATAAAGCCTGATAATTGTCTTATAGATCTTCAGTTTGAGTCGTAAAGGCATTCTCATGTCTAAAACAACTTGATTACTCCCTTCCATATTCACCATGCTTCTTTCTCTGTGACTCGTTGCTTTCCCAGTATTATCCTCCCCTTGTTAATGTTGATCCAATGTAGTTTAAACTCATTGTTCTGTTATATCACTGTACCATCTTCCCCTTGAATGTCTACTTTTTCTTATACTTCTCAACTACTAATTAGCTCTGTCTTTTTTATGTCACCTTCATTCTATTCCTTTCTAGAATTTTTTTCATGATAAAAATCTTTCATGCAGTTCATTTATGTCTGCTATAATAACTAAATTATCAGCAAACATCAGTTCCCGCAGTTCTTCGTTGTTTATTAATTCCAATAATGACAAGGAACACATTGATTTTGAGCAAATCTCTGATGTAGGTCATTCTTTACAGGTAAGGCCTCAGTATTCCCATATTTTGTCTGTACGCTGATTCTTGCTCAATCATATTTCATCCTCACTAGCTTTACCAGCTTTTCTTGTACTTCTCACCTTCTTAAATCCCAATAGACTTAACATTTTTGGTACACTTTCATGCATCTTTTCACGAATTACCAAAAAAAAAAAAAACTTAACTCTGCTGTTTCCTTATAAATACTTCTCTTGGACTTGTCTTACTATAAAGACAGCATCCACTGTGCTCGTTCTTTTCTCAAGCCCAAAATATCAACACACTCAACCTTCCTTTTACTACTTTTTCTGGTATCTGAAATACAGGTTCCAAAATCTTAAATCGTTTGTAGTTCACACAATTGATTTTTGTTCATACAATTTAATCATCCAATTCTCTTTCTAGTCACTTGGTATTTCCTCTACATCCCAAGTTTTTTTTTCAATAGTGTGTGCACCCACTCTTTACCTAAGTATACCAGTGTCTTAATAATTTTTTTTTTAAATTCTGATCCTCCTTTCAGCTTTATTTACTTTCTCCTAGTACCGTTATCTATTTCACCTTCTGATGTTTATTATTAGGGATAATTTTAGTTTGTCATGCTCATTTTCAGTGTCAAATAGTTGTGAAAACTAGTCATTCGTTAATTAAGATATTTCCATTTTCATCTGTAATAATTCCTACACCTTTTCTTCGTACTTTTCTGTTAATCATCTTTTCTCCCTCTGGTGTTCCCATCATATCATATACCACGCTCTCTTGACTTCTCCCTTTGCAGTCGCTACCATTCTCTTTCCCTTTTTATTCTTCTACTGTATATTCCTCACTACTTTAGCAGTAGTTGTTGTCTTCTTTGCACCTTCTTCTAGCTATATGCTTGTCCTTACCACTGTATAAACCTCTCGATTCCGCAACCATAGTTATTTTTTCTGTTGTCGTTTACTTCTTGTCTTCCCACACACCTCTGCCGCTGGTGGCACCACAATTTCTCTCATAACATTCCATATCTCATCAGGCAATTCTGATGTTCTTTTTTTCAATGCTGCCAAATTCATAGATTTTGCTAATTCTTACAATCTTTCACTTCAATGATTTCTTCTTTCCAAACCTACCTACTTCCTCTATGTAACATGTGCCTCTTCCTCACTAGGCCTGGTCATTTAAAAGTACCCATCTTCACTTACTGGACTAGTTTTTTTAAACTCACATTTCCTTGATGTGGTAACGTTCAGGATACTATACATGTTTTTAGCATATATGTTTCCCTTATTCAGATGGTTATCTTTTCACCAGCCTTCTCCGTTTAATTGGGCTTTGGACCTCTTCCCTGACCATTCCACAGTCCAACACAGTACCAACTTCTCTCCATTCTCTATTCCAATCCATCATCTTAAACATTTAGCATTCCTATCCATGATGCTAAATCCCACATGGTTGTTCCTTTTACATAAAAGTTTATCTAATTTTAACACTTAATTCATTAATACCTGGTTTTATGGTTTATATTTTACCATTAAAATCAATTAACATAATTAGATCCTGCATGTTCATTCATTTCAGTACTGCCCTCCCTACCAGTATACCCTCAGACTGTGGTCTTTTTGTCACTTTTCCTGATAGCCTTAACAGAGGTTCTTGGTTTTCTTTTTATGATCAATATACTGAGAACGCTTTCATCCTATTCCTCCTTGAGGCTTTTTGGATATTACATGCTCATAAGAATATTGTTTCTCAAAGGTAACAGAAAACACCGGAACACTGATAAAATCGTCCAAAAATAACAAATTACACACAAATTAAGTCCCAAAACAGGGAAAATACAAAAAATACGATCGAAAACAATGAAAAACACTGATAAAAAAACATTCAAAAACCCTAAAACATAATGGAAAAAAGTCAGAAAATGACAAATTACACAAGAAAAGGTGTGAAAACGGTGAAATACCCACAAATACGTCTGGATACGACGAAAAATGAGTAAATGTCCGAAGACATTGAAAAAAAGTTAAAAAACAATGAAAGACACCGAAAAACCATGCGAAAACGCCGAAACAATGAAAAAACGTCAGAAAATGATGAATAGTGCACAATATATGCCTGAAAACGGTGAAAAACCTAAAAATAATTCCGAAAACAACGAAAAACACTGAGAATACGTCAGAAAACGCAGAAACACAATGAAAAATGTCTGAAAACGACAAATTAAACAGAAATCCGAAAACGATGAGAAGAAACGAAAAAAAACCCTTGAAAACGCCGAAACACAATAAAAGATCGTCTGATAACGACGAATCACAAACAATGTCCAAAAATTGTGAAAAACCCAAGAAATACGTCCGAGTAATATGAAAAACATGGAGGAAATGTCCGAAAATGCTGAAACAATGAAAAAAAAGTCCAGAAATGAAAAATTACACACACATAACGTCCGAAAAAGGTGAAAAACACGTAATTATGTCTGAAAACACCGAGAAAATGTCGGTAAATGCTGAAACACAATGAAGAAAACAACCGATAATGAAAAATTACTTCCAGACCATCAGAAAAGGGTGAAAAACAAAAATACATCCGAAAACGACGAAAAACACCGAAGAAACGTCCGAAAAACCCTAACACAAGGGAAAGATGTCCAAAAATGACGAATTACACATACGAAACGTCAGAAAATGGTGTTAAAAATACGCTCAAACTACTTAAAACAATGAAAAAATGTAGGTTAACGTCGAAAAACAATGAAAAAACTTACAAAAATGCCTACCAAAATTACGAATTACTGTACACACAAAAAAAACCGAAAGCGGAGATAAAAACTAAAATGAGTCCGAAAACGACAAAAATCACCAAAAAAGGCCTGGTAAATGTTGAAAAACCCAAAAATTCTTCCGAAAACGACGAAAAACGCAACAAAATGTCTAAAAAGGCCGGAACACCATTAAAAACACTCCCGAAAACGACAAATTACAAACAAAAAATGTCCGAAAATATTCAAATACCCGGAAATACGTCCGAATAAGATGAAAAACACTGAGCTAAAGTCCGACAACGCTGAAATACTATGAGATAAGTCTGAATACAACCAAAAATACGCTTGAAAACTATGAAAAGCACCACAAAAATATCCAAAAACGCCGAAATACAATGGAAAAATGTTTGTAAAGGTCGAAGTATACACAAAATATACTGAAAACGACAAAAAACACCGAGATAACTTCCGGAAACGCAGAAACAATGAAAAAACGTGGAATTATACTCAAAAGTAAGTCAGAAACCGAAGAAAAACAGCAGAAAAATGTCCAAAAACGCTGAAACAATGAAAAACCAAACCTTTTTTACCCCTTGACATCGTCGTCTTTTCCACCATTACCCGTACATTAAGGGTTCAATTTTCTGATGTGCCCTTATCAATTCCTTCTATTGAAGTCGCTGTAATACATATACGCCTTCATTTTCTTGGTTCCTTTATCTCCTCTATTTGATACTTCTGACAACTTTGCATTTGTAGCGAGTGTGAACTTTCCTTTCAGCTTCCCTTATAGCTAACGTGATGACGTTAATCAAAGGGTCAAAGATGTAGGGACTAGAAGCTAATCCTTAAAGCTCTTCCATTTTCAGATTCATATTATGTACTATATTGGATCCCTCTCTCTGATTACAGCTCATTTCATCTTTGCTGACACATACACAGAATAGTCTGGCCTATTCTTTACACATTCTCCTCAAGCCTCATACACCTGACAACACTGAGATTACCAAACAGTTCTTCTGCTCTGAAGGGGTTAACTATTGCAGTCTAATTGTTTAGTGGCTACTTTCCTCTTGGTAACGGTAGAAGAGACACTCTAGCTATGGTAAGCAGCTGTTCTAGGAAGACACTCTAAAATTAAACCATTGTTCTTTAGTCTTGTAGTGCCATAGCTTCTGTACCATGGTCTTCCACTGTCTTGGGTTAGAATTCTCCTTTAGTCCTCTGATTAGTGGCACCATCTGTTACTTCTGGCTCATCTTTCTAACTTTAACCACCAACTGTGGGGACCTTTTATACAACGTTAACTGAACAGTAGATAGTCACTTTCTTAACTCTTTATTTTTAAACACTATTCAGTCTCCATGAGTTTTCTAGTTTGCAAGCGGTATTCCATGATTCCTTCTCTTTGCTTTTGATAATTCTATTTGCATTTAGAAATCTGGAAGTCTAAAGGATCGTTCATGCACACTTGTGCAGCTTGCTTCATTGCTACGACAGCAAATGACTCGTCTGACGCTTGACAGACCCTAACATATACCTCAAATTTTTTTTCATTCACTTGCAACTATCTCAAGACTAACATTGCAATGTTTATTTGTCTTATGCATCTCAAATTTCACACGTATGTGCTGTAATATATTCCTCTTTGCCAGTTAATTTTCTTATAATCATCTCGATATAAAAAATGCTTCTGTTGTCGTCACCTCTGGTAAATTGCATGAGTTGTATCTAGCACCTTCTCCAATATATATCAGGCTAATTTTAGGTTTAGCATTTTAACGTACTCCTTTCCTTTCTGTGTTATTGTTGGCCTTCTCAGTTTTACCTCTTACGTTATTCCTCGCATCTCTTTAGCATGTTTTCATGTACTGGTCAGCCATGGAATATTTTTTGCTAGAAATGTTTCCGATGCTAATCTGTGGTCTTCCGTCATACTGATATCCAGTTATTTTTTCATTCAGATGTTGTTCTAAACATTGTTTTGGTTATTTCATTGTTCTGTTCTGCTATTTTTTTTTTCATCTTTCTTATACTTTTCCCTTTTCACAGTTTTCTAAAAAATCCTTTCACAGCCACTGATATTCTGAGTATTTCCTCTTTTTCCCTCTGCTGTGTTGAGATTCTGATACCATTCCCGTTAAATTGTCTTCGCTCTATTTCGTGATGCTAATTCTATCAATAAGTTACAGTACTCAACCACTGATTTCCTATTTGAGTTTGTGCAAAACTTTGCTACTTACTGAAAGTTCATCATCCTTAGCTGTAAATCTCTCTAAATATACACAGGTTTTTTCCTTTCATCCCCATATAAAGCACAGCTTATTTCTTGAACTGTGATTTATTTCAATTTCCCTCCCATTTCATTTCCTTCTCTTGGTTTCCCCATATTTTTTCATCAATTTTGTTAATCATTGATTCTTTATAGCACCGCACCTTTTCCCCCTGAATTTTTAACACCATCTGCTTGATTACGTAGTGGATGGATAGTACAATCAGTGCACCATTTTTTTTTAATGTCCCTTTTGGCCCCAGCTGCAACCATTTTCAGCCTCTTTTTATACTGTACCCGAGTTGTCAAGAACTCTCCGTCTTTCATTCAATCCCCAAAAGGCTGCATCAGTAACCCCTCCATTCTTATAAACCCTTTCTATTGTATTCCTTACTGTACTATATCCCTGCTTCTTAGCATCTTCTCTAGCAATGTATGACTGTATTAACTTTCTTTGTATTTTTAGAAGATTGATCTACATTCTTCTTTTCGAGTTGGAATTTGGCAGTGGTACCTTCTTGTTTCGTAAAATGACTCTCTTAAGCATTTCCTTTTGCATTTTATTTTAGTGCAATCTAGCTTTTTTGAAACTATATGGTGTTTATTGTAATTATTTCCTCTTCGTTTTCATTCTTTATTACTAAATAGTCTACTTTAATACAGTACTGTACCAGTTTCTTTGTATTTTCCTGTTCAGTTTTGTTTAAACATTTAGCATTAGTATTCATGTCCTTACTCCTTTTACATAGTATCTCATCCTATCTTTTGACAGCTTAGTCACTGATACCTTGCGATATGCTTCCAGCATTAACCACCTTACATTAAACGCTTTCAACTCTAATCACTTTACGTTTTAGGCTTTTAACATTTAGGCTATCTCAGATTTCATTACTTTCTCTATGGACTAATAAATTATGTTCATTTATTAAAGGTTCATTTTTCACTGTTTATCTTTATTGGTATTTGTCATTCAATATCTTATGTTAACATACATTCAACACCACCTTTAAAATAGGTATATATACTGTATATCTCTGTTTCCCGTTATCTTTGTTTTTTAAACCCATTAACATGTTGGTATCCTGCCAAGAAGTTCTCTACTCGCTATCGTAGAAAGAAACTTGTCTTTTGTAATTCATCTTGTATCTTGTGTTTCTCTTCTTTTTGCTTTCCTTCTCCCTAGCAGCTTCATATTCTTGGGTTTTTTGTTTCCTCTTTAGCCACAGTAGTAAAATAGCTTTTCTATAGTATTTGTGCTTGCACTCTCCTAACTGCTTCCAGAAGGCTATCTGTTTTCTTTCTTTATAGTACCAGAAAAACACCTTATTCTCACAACTACTTTGACCCGTATGGTATGGCCTTCTCTCATGTACAAACTTGCAACTTGTTCCTCTCCAGATAAGTACTGTACCTTTTAATTTATTCCCTATGAATTTTCTTGGTCTTAATTTCATCAAGAAATTCCTATCGTCCTATTTGGTAGGCCTATACCCCTTGCTTGTCATTTTGCCTCATCCTTCCTCATTTGTGTCTGGCTTTGCAAACTTACTTTTACTACACATATTGTACCATTTTATATAGTTTTCCTTTTCTCCTCATCGTCTATCAAGGAGAAGTACAAGAGGAAGGCCAAGGTTTGGGTGGATGGATGGTGTGAAGAAAGCTCTGGGTGATAGGAGGATAGATGTGAGAGAGGCAAGAGAGCGTGCTAGAAATAGGAATGAATGGCGAGCGATTGTGACGCAGTTCCGGTAGGCCCTGCTGCTTCCTCCGGTGCTTTAGATGACCGCGGAGGTAGCAGCAGTAGGGGATTCAGCATTATGAAGCTTCATCTGTGGTGGATAACGGGGGAGGGTGGGTTGTGGCACCCTAGCAGTACTAGCCAAACTTGGTTGAGTCACTTGTCAGGCTGGGAGGAATGTAGAGAGGAGAGGTCCCCTTTTTTGTTTCATATGTTTGATGTCGGCTACCCCCAATAATGTTATACATTATACAGTATTGTTGTCTATGATTGTATTTATTTTTTTTATTGGAAAATATAATACATTTACTTTAGGTTTGTGTTTTATTATGCATACCAATGTTTTTTTTATCAAACATGTTAGAAGAAAACTTGTGGAAAGAAAAAGAATCATATCCTTGGAAATGACTTCTGTGAAACTTAATGCAAGTACATTTACTCAATCTGTTAGGCAAGAAGTAATAGATATGTTAAATGAAAGGCATGAGAAATACTCATTGGGGTGAAAAATTCAAAGTTTGAAAATATGTTTTCTAAATGGAAGAAAAATCAGATTTTGTCGATATAAGATGACTTTTGATGGAATTATTTATTACAGTACTTGGACGTAATGGTACACATAATCTTATCCAGAATATAAAATATTACATCAAAGTCAAGAAAATAATTCTATTGGGGTCCTTTTTTTTATCTAAAGCAAATGCTTCATCAAGATTGCCATATGTGAATTGATATTTCTATTCATGCTATTCACTGATAAGAATGCAATAAGAATTTGGCTTCCCTTTCATGAAGAAATGTTCAAAACGCCTTGTCATATAATAGAAAATTTACTAATGAAATCGTAATGATTACAGGACACTAAATCTAAGACTTGTTGCAACCTTTGTCATTAGTCAACTAGAAAGTTATCTTCAATTTGTTTTTCCTTATAACAATTTTAATAAAGTTTTATCATTGGAAAAGCAGCTGAGCTCTTATTCAAATTAAGAGTCAATGATTGTAAAGAAAAAATCTTATGTTTTGTTTTCAGTTTTGCTAAAAACTATAGGGTAAAAGAAGGATAAATTTTTGGTGCTACTATAGCGTGATTCCTACCATCAGGATTCTACTATAATGTGATTCCTGCCCTATTTTTTGGGTATGAGGCGATTCCTACCAAAGGAGGATAGATAAAACATACTTCTTGACACTATTCTAATATATTCTATTCTATAAAAGAGATTTTGACGTAGGAAAAATCTATTTTGGGGCTCAAGCCATGTCGTCCTGATGGAAGCTCCTTCTGGCAACTTTCTACAGTATAATATTTCTGCGATTGATATTACAAGAGAATTACCGTCGGGTATCATGGGGTTCCAACCCCCGGAAACGACTATCAGAAGATATCGTGTTTAATCAGGGACGTATCCTAAGGTAACCATAGGTATCTTCACACCAAACAGGTCTGACCCAGTCTAATCCACTAAGGGGAAAGATAAATAAGGATCCGTTACACATCCTATCACCTTCCGGTGCTCCTATACAATCCCGCTTCACTATTCCTTTGTACGCAGCTGGTGGCTACAGTGCGGTTGATTTTTGTGGGGACTTTTTTCACTGTTTTTGAAGATTTGTTTTGTGTTACGGTTTCCTCTTCTTTGCCAAAGTTGAGGATCTACCTCTCTTTGTCTTTATTTATGCTAATTTTGTTTTAGCTTCCTTCGGGGACTTATATTTTAGCATTTGGTTAGAGGAAGCTGAAAAACCCAAAAAATACAATTTAGGTTTGGTAAAATGGTAATTTTGTTTATACTATTTACTCGTTTAGTTGGTTTGGTTATGCTTAATTGAGGTGTTACGCTTGTAATAACACCTTGGAAGGGGAATATTACATTATTTGGTGGTTTGCTTAGTAGGAATCACCCTATAGTAGATTTGAATCCCCATATTGAGGTATTTTCTTTGCGGATCATGTGCGATGAATGACACTTGCTAGGCCTATCATGAGCTAATGCAGCTGTTAATTAGTGACATCCATAAGTCTATAGCTCCCGAAAGGTTACAGGGACTCCAACCCCGAGCAGTCTTATGGTAGGTTTAAGCCACTGGACCTCTACAAGGTTACACAACTACTTGCCATAATGTCCATAATGCGACGACTGTTTGATACCCTTGACAGTGAGGCAGTTGTTGACTAAATGCCCCACTTATACCACAGAAAGAAATAGATATCTGTTTGAGGCTCGGGTTGAGGATAGCAGGTTCAGCCTTACCAAGATCCTTGGACATGATGTGTCGTACAATGTACGATGCTGGGGTGTGGCATGCGTGAGGCGTGGCTCCTGGGAGCAGGTGGATGTGGTGCGGTTCCCCCTGCATCACTGGCAGTGGCTTCCTGGCTGTATTGAATGTCATTATGGCGAAGTGTTGCAGGAACCAGGCTTCCAACCTGGCCGCATGTTCCTCCTGGGGCGGCAGGGGCACCTCGGCGGGTCGGGGTGGTACCTGGCCATGTCATCGAACAGGCTCACGTGTGCCACCGCGGGGGAGGGGTGGGGGAACTCCTTGGGTACCAGCGTTAAGTCCCTGCAGGCGTCCAGCGACAGGAAGAGGTGCTTTGTCGGCTGCACGAAGTACACGTCCTGCTCCGTGGTGCGGCCTTGCAAGGTGACGTGGCACACGGCAGATCCAAGGCACTTCAGGGGGAGGTTTGCCACATCCCGCAAGCCCGCGCGGGGTGTAAGGGCTGCTGGCTGGACTTGGAGGAGCGATAGCAAGGAGGGGCCCGCCACACATACCTGTGCACCAGTGTCCGCCACGGCGGTGACAGGCACTCGTACTCCTGTGTCGGTGTGGACGACTGTCACCTCCACTACTGGGTGGCTGGCGAGGTTGGCGGCCGCAACAAGCTTGCTTACTTGCTTATTGCTGTCCTTCGAATTAAAGACGACTTCTGCTTCGCTGTGATGGGGATGAAGTTAGATCTGTTGTTGTTGGTGCCATCTTGCATGGCTGTGAAGACCAATTCTGGATCCACACACACTGCCACACAACTGGCAAGTCAGGTCTGGGTTGACCGGGGGTATCCGATCTCGATGGTTTTGTCTTCTCTCCCTGCGCTGTTGTCTTGCCTGGTTCCGGGTGTCTTCAATTTGATTGACTCTAGCTTTACAGAGTGAGCGCCATAGTGGTCTGTCAGAGGCATTCATTTCTAGTTGCTCAGGTTGTATGTTGCACTTCTTGTGCGTGGCTTTGATGTTGTCCTTGTACCTCTTTTTCTGACCCCCTGGAATACGCCGAGCTTCAGGGAGCTGACTGTAGAGGACCTGGCGAGGAAGGCGATGTTCTGGCATACGGATGACGTGGCCGATCCACCCGAGTTGTTTTTCGGCCAATGTGGATTCTATACTCAGCAGGTTTGAACGGTGGAGAATTTCAGAATGAGGTACTTTGTCTTGCCATGTGAGCCCTAATATATGCTGAAGATAGCGAATATGGAATGCCTCAAGTTGTTTTACATGTCGACGGTAAGCCGTCCAGGATTCTGCTCCATATAGCAAGGTGGACATGCAAACAGCTCTGTACACAGCTACTTTTATTTCTGTCTTGAGGTGGTGATTTAGGAAGACTCTGGACCTGAGTCGGCCGAAAGATGCGGAGGCATGATTTATACGGGCAACTATTTCCTCATCAATATTGCGTTTTTAAGTGAAGATGCTTCCAAGGTAGATGAAGCTATCAGCTTGTTTGATGGCTTCCCCATCCAGATGAAATACTGGGGGATCTCCTGCAATTATTTGCTGGGATAGGATTTCAGTTTTGTTGATGTTAACTTTGAGCCCCATGGCTCGGTAAGTTGATGAGACAATGGTAAGGCTGCGTTGGAAGGCATCTGGTGAGTGAGCCACTAGAGCGCAACCATCTGCATATTGGAGTTTCATTCGGTGTGTCATTGTTGTTTTTGTCACAGACTGGAGGCGCCTAAGGTTGAATAAGTTTCGGTCTAGTCGAAACTGCACTTTCAATTGATCTTCTTCGTTGACTTGTTGCTGGCTCAGGAGGGTGACTGCAGTGAGGTAGATGTTGTATATCACTGGAGCCAGGACACATCCTTGTTTTACTCCAGTTTCTACCCTGAAAAGTTGTGATTTACTACCACCCATACTTACACAGGCTTGCATATCATTGTGTAAGTTTCTTAGAATGTTAAGGAATTTTGGAGGTACTCCAAATTTAGAGAGAGCAGTCCATAAAAGGTCTCTGTTCACTGTGTCGAAGGTCTTTGTTAGATTGATAAAGGCTATGTGAAGATCACAGTTTTGTTCATGGCATTTCTCTTGTAGTTGTCGGGCCAAGAATATCATGTCACAAGTGCTGCGTTCTTTACGAAAGCCACATTGCGTCTCTGGTAGTACATTTTCTGAAATGTGTTAGCAAAGTTTGCAAGCATTATTCTTGCCAGGATTTTACTTGCAAAGCCGAGCAAGGTGATGCCTCTGCTATTGTCACAGAGGGAACGGTCCCCTTTACGTTTGTAGATGGTGACAATGTCTGAGACGCCACTCGTGGGGGACTTCTTCCATGTTCCAAATAGAGAGAATAAGGTTGTGGAGATGTTGATGGAGTAAGTAGCCCCCTCCTTGAATAGTTCAGCTGGTAGACCATCAGGGCCTGGGCTTTTGTTGTTTTTCATGGCCCTTATTGCTTGTATAGTTTCTGGGAAAGTGGGGTTGGTATCTAGGATTTCTGAGTGAGGGACATCAGGGATGTTGTTGAGGATATTAGGCTCTACAGGATTTCGTTGGTTAAGGATCAAGCTGAAATGTTGTGCCCAGCGATCTATTATCTCCTGTTTGTTTTTTAGGAGGTTTCCTTCTAGAAAGCGAACAGGAGTTATACTACTTTTCGTTGGGACATATAAAATTTTAATAGAGTTGTAGAAACCACGTTGATCATTTGCATCTGCGTATGATTGAGTTTCTTTTGCACGGTCATTCCACCAGTTATTTTCCATATCTCTGAGTATTTTCTGCACTTATGATCTTAGCTGTTGGAAGTTTTCTTTGACAGCTACAGAAGTAGGTTGTGAGAGCCATGCATCATGCGCTTTATCTTTTGCTGTGATTAGGTCATGTATACCATCAGCATTGTTATCAAACCAATCTTGATGACATCCTGTGGAGAAGCCAAGGGTTTCTTCTGCATTTTCCTGAATTATAGTTTTCAGTTTTGTCCACTCAGAGTCAAGCTCATTGTCGATGTTTGGATCAATGTTAGGGATCTCAGCCAGCTTTCTTGCTATCCCGTGGCGGTAGTTGTTCCAAGTAGAGGTGTCTTTCAGAGCAGGAATGATTAATTTCTTTGAGGATGGTTTGTGAGAAAGAGGAGGACGGATGGTTAGCTTGAGCTTAGCACGTATTAGATTGTGATCTGTGTGGCACTCGGCACCTCTCATTACACGGGTCTGGACGGCATCTTGCTGGTCTCGCTTTTTGATTATGACTTAGTCAATCAAGTGTCAGTGTTTTGACCTTGGGTGCATCCACGAAGTTTTGTGCTTGTTTTTGAGCTGAAAAAGGGTGTTGGTGATGACTAGGTTGTGTTCTGAGCATAAGGAGAGCAATCTGAGTCCATTGCTATTCATATTGCCAACACCATGATGACCGATGGCGCCTCCCCTGATGTGGTGTTCCCTTCCCACTTTGGCATTAAAGAGTCCTAAGAGGATCAGTTTATCTTCCCTTGGAGTTTGGTTAATGGCTGAGTCTAATAATTCATAGAAAGAGTCTTTTGTCTCATCTTCACTGTCCAGTGTAGGAGCGTAAGCACTCAGGAGAGTGGCATAACGACCTTTTGCAAGTGGGATGCGCCTGGACATCAACCTCTCCGAGATGCCAGCTGGTGAGTCTGGGATTTTACTTAGCAGTTTTGTTTTCACTGCAAAACAGACACCATGATTTCTGCGTTCATTTGCTGGATAACCTTTCCAGAAGAATGTGTATCCTTCTCCTACCTCTGTTAGGGTGTCCCCTTCTGAAAGACGAGTTTCACTTAAGGCAGCTATGTCAATGTTGTATCTTTGCACGGGCGACAAGAGCTGTCCTGCGGTGTGGTCTGTCATTTTCATCACTATCAATTAGTGTGCGAACATTCCAGGTGGCAATGTTAAGGGGTATTTTTCTTCTATTTTGACCGCAGTAAGGAATGTCTTGGTGGATGCGGTTATCCACCCGGGTGGTAGTGAATCAGCCAATGTTTAGGTTACCTTTTCTAAACCCTTCCCTGCCAGGGGTGAGCAGTGGGGTCTCCATTTCTGGCTGCTCAGTTGCACTGGAAGCCATCACTCCAACGACCATCACTCCAGTGCCGCCCACGTGCAGGACTCGGGCTGATGACTTCCAGCCGCATTCTCGACCTGTCGCCGGGGGACTTTTGTTGGTTGGTGGTGAGGATGAGAAAGGGTGGTGAAAGTGAACGAAGCAGTGTGCCAGCGCAGAGAAAGGATTATTGTGGCTGTGGGGGTGCGCTCTTCCCACAACCACATCTTGGCCCTCCTCAACTCATGTCAGTGGCATGAACGATTCAGGACGACTGACAGCAGATTTGGGTTGCAGGGATATGCCGGAAAACCAAGTATTTCAGGAAACCACCTTATGTGGTACCCCGCGCACAGATTTTTCGTTTGAGGTTTACTCCCGTAGCCTTAACCCACCCAAGGGCTGTCCACAAGGCAGTGGGTGCAGTGCTTGGTAGGCATCAGGGTGCATCCACACGCTGGTGGTCCTGCATGCCGTACATCTGGGGCCTACTGCTGCTCCGAGACACTAGACACGTCTGTCGGGGATCCTGTTGATTTTGCCTGTGATTTTCTGCAGCATTTGTAATAGTGGCCCTGCTTGCAGCACCCGGGGCATGAGGTTCTGCCAGAGGCATGGCGGCAGCCGCAGTTCTCGCAGGGAGGGGGTGGGGGACCCTTACCTGTGCCAGCAACGGTTGCATTCAGATGATCTGCCTCTGGTGTCTTGCTGCCGGCCGCGCAAGCAGTTTCCCTCCAATTGCATTGGCACGCAGCGGCGTCGACGCAGGCCGCCTTGTAAGCACAGCAACCGGCCCTGAGGGGACTAACACTATTGATGTTGTTGCTACATTGGTACACATGGTGACGCATAGCCTCATCACTTAGGCCCACCATTAACTTAGGTAATAACATATATTCGGCTAGATTACACTGACACTGAGGGCACTGGAAATTGCAATCGGTGGCCTTTTGAGAACACTTTAAAAAATAATCACTAACACTTTCTCCTGGGCCTTGTATCGCATTGAAAAACTCCGACCATAACACAGCACGGTTTGTAGAGCGTAACACAATACCACGAATAAAATCCATGGCTTCCGTAGCGGTGAGGTTAGTTCATTCCTGTGAAGTGAATCTGGCGTCCAGCGCTCGTTGCAGAGGGGTGTGCAGTATAGCCTGATGTGGTGGACGACCTCGTGGGGTGGTAGTCTGCACAGTTCGATCCAGCATTCCATCGACCTCCTCCAGGACCTGAATGCGGGGGGGCTTCAGCTCAATTTCACACTTCTCCTGGGTTGCGGACGCAGGGACACGAGGTGCAGGGGTAGCATGTGTCATAAGCCGGTCTTGGAGGATATTGATCATTTGTTGCTGTGCCTCCATGGCCTGCCTGGCTTCTTGCAGGGCAGGGACGAGCCCAAGGGGTATGACGGGGCATGCGGCCCTTGGGGTGGACCGCGTTGAGCGCCGCTGGAAGGGCATGGTGAGGGTCATGGAGGTTCTTGAGAATTACTGCGCTATATTGGATGTCAAGGTGGGACAAGAGATACACGGTGGTGGAGGCATGTGGTTTATTGCGTCCTGAGGTACAGACTAATGACAGTTGCTCTCTGCAACCGGCACACTCACTTGGCACCTGCCCGCCATGGGAAAATATATCGTACTTGCAGGTACTCCATCACTCTTGGTTCAAGTTAATGAGTTTTGTGAAGAGGAAAAGATATATTTAAATATAGAATCCAAGATAGCAGAATCTTTGATACATGTAGACATTGAAAACAGGTTTTCATTTTATTGCAAAACTATTACTAGTTCCTTCTCTTAGTCCTGATATCTTAGGAATGTATCATATTCCAGAATGCAGAAAGAAAAACACCTACATTAATCCACTTTTAACGTTAATTGAGACATTCGTTGGATGCAGTATGGGAATAAAACAATTTGTTTTAAATGCCTTTTATTTATTTAGGGAGGAAATTAGAGTATGAATTATACTTATAAACATTATCAAGACTTGACTCTCTGGAACAGATAAGGCTGAAAAATCCTGACAAAATTATTTTGTGAGTTGGTAAATCTGATAATAACTACAGTATTCAACATAGTGATTAATCTTGGAGTTTCTACAGTTTCTTGAGGAAAGGGAAATCACATATGATTAATGTAGAATTTCTTGATAACACTCATGACGTAGTTAGATGGAGATCTCCTCAATTGGTTAAGAATGTTCAATGGGATATGATAACAGAAGATGCACAGACCTGTGACCAAACAAAATTGACTATTTTTAAAGGAAAGAAGTCTTACCAAAATAAATATTTGATAATGGTTGCAATTATTGGCCAAAAATTAAGTTTATCTAAGTTGATTATATTCAGGAAGTAAATGATAAGGACAATATTTGTTGAAAGATACTGAGAAATTTTGCATTCAATTGTTTTCATGATTAAGGTATTATGGTGTAAGAGAATCTCTCTCTCTCTCTCTCTCTCTCTCTCTCTCTCTCTCTCTCTCTCGTGATTCTCAAAATATTTGATGTATGCTGAGATATAGGAATCTCTCTCTCTCTCTCTCTCTCTCTCTATCTCTCTCTCTCTCTCTCTCTCTCTCTCTCTCTCTCGTGATTCTCAAAATATTTGATGTATGCTGAGATATAGGAATCTCTCTCTCTCTCTCTCTCTCTCTCTCTCTCTCTCTCTCTCTCTCTCTCGTGATTCTCAAAATATTTGATGTATGCTGAGTATAGGACACACACACTCTCTCTCTCTCTCTCTCTCTCTCTCTCTCTCTCTCTCTCTCTCTCTCTCTCTCTCTCTCTCTCTCTCTCTCTCTCTCTCGATTCTCAAAATATTTGATGTATGCTGAGGTATAGGACTCTCTCTCTCTCTCTCTCTCCTCTCTCTCTCTCTCTCTCTCTCTCTCTCTCTCTCTCTCTCTCTCTCTCGATTCTCAAAATATTTGATGTATGCTGAGGTATAGGACTCTCTCTCTCTCTCTCTCTCTCTCTCTCTCTCTCGACTCTCTCTCTCTCTCTCTCTCTCTCTCTCTCTCTCTCTCGTGATTCTTAAAATATGGGGTATACTATGGTGTAGGAATTCTCTCTCTCTCTCTCTCTCTCTCTCTCTCTCTCTCTTCTCTCTCTCTCTCTCTCTCTCTCTCTCTCTGTTATTCTAAGGAAGTGAACGTGTTGGGTTGCTTCTCATCATACCATAAAGGCCACCAGTTCTTAGACTTGCACATATCACATTGTGTCTAATGTGGCTTAAGGCTAGGCTCCACTTTGTAGAGCTGATTTTTGCCAATCTTTTATTTTTTTTTTCTTTGCTAAAAGTCTTCGGAGCCTTTGTACATCAGTGGCCAGTTCCTCACATTTTCATTAAAAATGGACATCAACTAACCTAAACTTTCCCCCTAACCTAACCTACAAGCCCTGTCCTTACCTAACGGGGGCCTAATGCCCCCTGCGACCCTCCTTACACTGCTGTATTCCAAGTTAGACATAATAATACACACAGGTGGCCGCTATCATACATACACCCCAAGTCTTCCTCTGGCCTAACCTAACAGAATGCCGTGATACTTGTAGAATTTATCTCCAGCCTCTATAATGCCCCCATGGTCGTCAATGCAACCCTACCTGTATAACATATATCATTGCATGTTGGGCGAAGTGCCAAATGTTCATAGTAAAAATAAGAAATTTCATTAGTAATTGTGTAATATTTTTAGTCTACCTCTCAAAAATTGGTCGAAGTCGTTTTCTGATACTAGTTTCAATAAAGAAACCACTTTAGGGGTGACTATGAGATTATTTCTCATTTTCTTATGTCTTCAGAAAGAAATCGCTTTTCCTTGGGTTTTTTTTTTCGGGAGAGGGGTGTTGTTATTATTATTACTTGCCAAGCAAGCTACAGTCTTAGTTGGAAAAGCAAGAAGCTATAAGGCCAAGGGTTCCAATAGGGGAAAATAACCCAGTGAGGAAAGGAAACAGGGAAATGAATAAACGATATAAGAAGTAATGAAAAATTAAAAGTAAATATTTAAAACAAACATTAAAGCAGACAATTCATGTAGGCCTATAGCTATAAAAAGACTTAATGTCAGCCTGTTCAACCTAAAAACATTTTCTGCAACTATGAAATAAGGCTTTATATTCATGTGGTTGGTAATTTATATAAAATTAATCTTATTGCAATCATACGACCGTATATATATATATATATATATATATATATATATATATATATATATATATATATATATATATATATATATATATATATATATATATATATATATATATATCTCGAATAGCTGATTCAAATATGACGGTTTGAGAGAGAGAGAGAGAGAGAGAGAGAGAGAGAGAGAGAGAGAGAGAGAGAGAGTGTGTGTGTGTGTGAGTCCAGTCTTCTGGGTTGGTTCAAGTACTCAACTTTACGAAATTTCTGACGGTAATCGTCATTTATTATAACTAATTTAATTGTCGTTGTTTATTTGTAATTAGTTTCGGATATATTGAAGACCATATTTCGTTTAAGAACATTTTTCCTTAAACTTGAAAAAAAAAATTAGAAAAAAAAAACACGTGGCTCAGAAGGCAAGAAGGTGCTAAAATTGTTATGGTGGCTATGAGCTCATACGGTCGAAACTCAACTGAACTCGGTGGAATAACCACTCTTGCGGAACACCTGTATCCTTTAAATGGTTATTCTGTCGAAAATCTCCACAAAAAGATATGAGATTCGACCATCTGAGTCGTGGTTTTTACCCTGGTACGAGCTAAAGAGGCTCTCTTGCCTGCCTAGAAGTTGAATAGACCCACAATCGAAGTAATATTCATATGTATTTAATTTTAGAAGCACTAAATTGGATTTAATATATCGGTTGAAATGTTTTATGTAATCTCATTTTATATTTGAATATCTTGAAATATATTTCAATGGTACAGAGGCTTCCCTTTGTAACATATATATCGATTTTTTTCTTGCTTTTGGATGTGCTACGCATTTGCTTTGTACAGTTTAGCTCACAACCGTGACTCTAATGTATATAATTAACAACCACAATGGCATTTGATATCGAATTCTACCTTTGTAAATGTAAAACCTCTGGAAATTCATTTATGATCAATGCATCTAGCTGGAAAGGACTCGAACCCATGCCTTTAGAGGCGTATTGTAGGTTCAAGTCCATCCCAGCCAGAAGCATTTTATTATTATTATTATTAATATTATTATTATTATTATTATTATTATTATTATTATTATTATTATTACCTACTAAGCTACAACCCTAGTTGAAAAAGTAGGATGCTATAATTCATGGGCCTCAACAGGGAAAATAGCCCAGTGAGGAAAGGAAACAGGGAAAATAAAATATTTTAAGAACTGTAGGCCTAACATTTGAATAAACATTTCCTAGATAAACTGAAAACTTTAACAAAACAAGACGAAGAGAAATGAGATAGAACAGTGTGCCCGAGTGTACCCTCACGCAAGAGAACTCTAACCTAAGACAGTGGAAGACCATGGTACAAAGGCTATGGCATTACCCAAGACTAGAGAACAATGGTTTGATTTTCGAGTGCTGATTTACCTTGGTTGCTGAAGCAAGTAAATTTTGAAAGGCCTGTTATTATATCTTGACATGGTCCCACCAGAAATGAGAGAGAGAGAGAGAGAGAGAGAAATTATTTAGTTCAATTTGGTGCAAATCACAGCGTTCTAACCATTGGTTTTGTTACTGGTAAAGTTGAATAAGAAGCCTTGAGTGACGATATTAAACTGTAAATTCGCAAGGAACGCCAATTAAGTAAAATATCCTTACTATAATGGAGTTTTATTACGAGAAGGGCTGTCTCTTCATGCATAGGCCTACTTTGATTATATATATATATATATATATATATATATATATATATATATATATATATATATATATATATATATATATATAGGCTATAATGCGTCTCTGCTAACGGATAGGCCTATATACCCTGATCCAAGGTTTATGAAAATATGGAGAAGTTGTAGGCCTATGTAATATATGTGGTGCCTAGTTTTACAATGCTTATTTAGTTATATAGTAAAAAACTGGTTTACATGAGAGAGAGAGAGAGAGAGAGAGAGAGAGAGAGAGAGAGAGAGAGAGAGAGAGAGAGAGAGAGAGAGAGAGAGATATTGTGGTCTGGACTACTTTGCATAGAAGAAGAAACCACGTGACGTTTACTTTGTATAAAAGAAGAATTTAAGAAGTCTAATTTCAAGGTAGAAGGGAATAAAAGTAAAGATTGTGAATCTCATTACTATGTTAATTTATTTAAGGTACATGTAATATAAACTTAATAACAATTTTGCGGAGTGAGCAATAAGGAACCAGGAACCAGGTGTATATAATTTTAAATTATATGTTTCTGATCTTGGGTTCCTGAATGTTAAAATATTGTCTCCTCAGAGGGTTTGACTTGGCCAATGGCTAACTTTGGAATTTCGTTCATTTCTGTTAAGCATCCCCATTGAGAAGTACGATATTGCAAGTATTATTTAAGACTCCATACAGACATAATTATGTGTAGTTTGTATGAAAAAAAATATGGTTTCTGATACATAGAATGAATGTCTCCAACTGGCATAATACAACTCAATTATCATGTGACTTTTTGAAAGCTGGATATTATAGTTTAATATAACCATTTTATCTGTTAATGGTTGGAAATGGCTTTTGCTTGAATGAAAGTTGATTGTTTTGTGGTCTGACTTAATGCTTGCTTTCCCAATAACACACACACACACATACACACACACACACACATTCACATTATATATATATATATATATATATATATATATATATATATATATATATATATATATATATATCCATCATATTCACTTGATGATAATACTTAATATTTTATTTCTTACAAAATTTCGTACATGGAAATACAGACAAGTTTTAAAAGTGCTTTTCTAAAAGTGATTTTTTTCCTTGTAGGTAATTATATATCAGAATTTGAGTTGATAAGATGGAAGCAAAGTAAATTGTGGTATATTTCGAAAGTATGTAAGCTGTGAAGCTGTCTTTGTAGGAGGTAATTAATGATAATGAATTTTTTTTTTTACAGATTGCAAATATGACGCTTCTAGTAGTGTGCCCATGCCCCACAATCAGTGTTGTTTACAGAGCAACGAGGAAGTTGTTTTGGAGTTACTCTTTGTTTGGTTGTGTTTGTGTGTTTCGCGGTTTGGCAAATTGGCCTTCTTTTGGTGTTCTTTAGGACCATTTGCTTAAATAAGGTATGTATAGCAGGACAATAGGTTACCGCCTTGTTTTTAACTATAATAAAAACCCTATAATCGATTAGAGGCTCCAGGAAATATCTGATGATGGAGTTAGGTCATTTTATAGTTTCCACATTTTCTCCTGCTTCTTTTGTCGTATTCTTTGGATAATTGTAATGTCTAGAGGAATTATATCATATAGACTAAACTGGGTTCATTACATAAGATAAATTGGGTTCGTAAATTGAAATATTTTATTTTGATTATTCGTTACTTCTTTCCTAGTGTATTAACTTGTTTCCTTTCCTCACTAGGCTATTATTCCTCTTGGAGCCCCTTGGGCTTGTAGCATCCTGCCTTTCCAACAAGGGTTGCTTAGCAAGTAATAATGATAATAATAATAATAATAATGATAACCATAATAATAATAATGATAACCATAATAATAGTAATGATAATAATAATGTTAGGAGTGGATACCAGGGTATATGTATCATAGCGGCCACCTGTATGTATTATTATGATTAACTTAGAATACGGCAGTGTAAGGGGTGGTCGCAAGGGGCGTTAGCCCCCCTTTTAGGTAAGTAGGTAAGGACACGGCATGTAGGTTAGGTTAAAAAGTTTAGGTTAGTTGATGTCCATTTTTAATCCACACGGGGGGAACTGGCCGCTGATATGCAAAGGCTCCGATTTTGTGATCGAGGTTGAGGTTGCTCTTGTTCTTTCTTGATTCCAAGCTTATGTCGTATTCTCTGGCAACCATAGTTGCTTGGTAACACAGTGTTGTTTATGTGGTAGTTACTGCTCATGGGTGGTTGACTGAGTTTTGCCGATGTCGGGACTTAGAGAATATCATCGGTCATTTTTAGGAAATCCTTGAGGGGCATAGAGATGTATAATTTTTTTGTTGGCAGGATGTGTTACTAGTTGTCGGAGTTGTTTGTGTATGTGTGGGGGTGTATTGATTTCTTGAATGATGACCTTTGTTCTGCCTGTGATCTACCAGATCTTGTTTACTCTTAAGAATGAAGCATTGTAATTGACGGGGAACTAGATACCGGTCTTTGGTATGTGCGCATAGTTCCTCAGACGCCATTGCGGTCAGACACGGCTAACAGAGGAATAAAGACCACTCCATTACCATACACCTGAAGGATATGTAACCTTGGATCGTTTCTCTGTTCTACGGGAGCCTTTCTCCATAGAATGTTTTTGGAGAAGTAGTTACCAATTGAAATCCTGGTACCTGGTCTGGGTACCACTCCTCTAGTGTTCTTGCAAGTGTTTACGCTAGTCTCTTTTGAGCACTTTCTATCGGGACTCGTCTACCGAACCGACAAGTCTCGGTGATCTCTCTTTTCTACCCTCCTACAGGGGAATCTCGT
This sequence comes from Palaemon carinicauda, assembly GCF_036898095.1. Lineage (NCBI taxonomy): Eukaryota > Metazoa > Arthropoda > Malacostraca > Decapoda > Palaemonidae > Palaemon > Palaemon carinicauda. Next base: position 68,158 of record NW_027171020.1, read on the forward strand.
CAGCATCAAGACAGACTTCTTTCTTGCCTCGATCTGCACAGAGTTAATGCTACTGTTCCTCCACTGCCTTCCAGATTGATAAAGACAAATCCTTCTAAGAATCCCTTTGTCGAGGAGAAGGTTAGTCCTGCACGGCCACCTCCAAGCATTGACACCGATAATTTCCGAAGCTTTACTGGTTAACAACCACCATTCTTCATACCTTCGGGTTAGGTGGCATCACGAACATGGGACGATCTACCTGTTAGTGGCACGATGAGTTATAGTATGCGAAGAAATCTCATCTTCTCCTAGAATCTACTGTATCGGAAGAGGGATGACATGGCTACATGAGTTTTTTCCATCTAAGGGAAGTGATTTACAAAAGGAGCGCACCTGCTTCTCAACCTACTTGGTGAAGAATCAATTGTAATCCTTATATTATTGCTTGGCAGAAAGGCTTCTTAATACAGGTCTTCACCATTTCTCAACCGGCTCATTATTCATCTGAACAAAACTTCTTCTTTTCCCCAGTTCCAGTCTTTTGTCAGTGTTCGAGGACACCTTCCTGGAAATTCTAAATGCTTTCTCCGTACGGCCCATTTTCCTTTTTCGCTTATTACGCTGCAGTCTGTAGACGACATTTGGGAAAGTACAGTATGACCCTGATCTCTCCCAAACAGTTACACTAATGGCAATTGGGCCTGCTGTTTTCTTTCTCCTACATCGAGAAAGTTCCTCAATCTTCTTAGTGAAGGATGTCACTCAGGCCTTGGTACAGGTTTGCAACTAGGACTTGTGTCTGTACTCCTCGTAGAAATCGTTTGGACTCGTGAGCGGTTCCAAGAAGCTCAAGCCGCAGGGAACATTTTGCAAGGTTGCAGGTTTCAAGTGATACCACTCAAACCTGGGTGGCTGGCAGCAGATAGTGTTTTGAGACTGTCCTTTACTGGTCCAGCCTTGACGAAGCAAGTAGGAACCAGCATATTTTTGACAGTGTCACAAGCCATTCTGGAGGTTAAAAAAATCTCCATTACCTTGGTTCAGGATTTTGTGGTCAGGACTTATAACTCGGCTGTTCATCACTTGAAGTCCTCCTTCATCTCTTCCCTCCCTGTCTTCCCGTCTTGAGAAGACACATCTCTTCCTAGAGCAACATTAAGAATAGGAGAAAAGACCCCAGAACTCTGATTCTGTCTGGCTTCATGGGACATTCAGATGTGCTTCTCTGGCTAGCTAGGAGACAAAGTAAAATGAATGCTGTCTGGCAAGGAAGCAAAGGGGTCATCCCGGGTTCGAGCTCACGAAGTCTGATAATTTGGATCTATACCAGCTCTTGGGAAGAACCTGTCAGGAGCACAGTTCTTGAAGGCTAGAGTTGGGTAAGGACAGAACTGTTTCTCCTCATAATCTATGAGATAGACCTACAGGTCCCAGGATGCTAGTACTGTATTCTTTGCCTAGTGGCAATTCATAAACATATCCTGTAGCAAAGCTAGCTCCTTCCCGTAAAAAGAAACATGTCGTATAACATAGCGATGGGAATTTAAGTTTAGACTGAGAGGTAATCGACTGGTTCTTCTACATGTTCTTAATTCCTCTTTCTTGGGGTTCAGCACATGCTTGAGTATGTACTGGATCTTACGCTAGATGTATGGAAGCCACACAATCAAGCAAATTTTCTTACATATAAGTTTTATTTAGAAGTTTCTCTTCCATCCTCCTAGACTAGGGGAAGGATGGCTAAATGTATACAACCCATTATTCACAATGACCATATATCCTGACAACATATTCGTCATACGGATATAAGTTTTCCGTGACCGTCTACTAGCGCCGGATAGTGACCCAGCCTAATATCTGTTGCGTCTTCAGTTTATTAATATTTACCCCAAGGTTTTAAAATGATTCCATTTTCTTTCCTTTCAATAGACATGTGTCTAGTATAGTAATGAAAGAGTAGCCGTTAATGGCAAGAAGCGAAGCATAATGGCTTCTTTGTCATTTAATTTTTCTGTTGACTCGGCAATTGTAAGACTGATCCCTTTCCAGATTATAAGTTTTTGCATTTAATGTGGTGTTCCTTTGGGTTTGTTAGAGTTATGCATGGAGATAGTACAGTACTGCACTCATTCATTTATATCTTATCGCGCCACTCTTGTATTTTATGTATGGCTCTGACATTTACTTCCTGTAGATCCACATCAGAACTTGCAGGTCCCAGTGGGCATTACGGATGTAGTAGATGGTCTGGGGTGATTCACCTCGGGCATTCAGCATTGGTGACATAGCCCTATTTCTGAAGTCCATCTTCTGTTTCCCTAATCATGGGTCTTGCTCTATTTAAGGTGGCCCACTCCTTTCTGTTAAGGGACACTCCAGAAGGTTGGTGTTCACTAGGGTTAGGTAGTGCTCCATGGGTTGAATTACTGTCCCTCTCCTTCCATGTCATCAATCTCTAGGCAGTTGGGTTCAGATGTTCAGGACCCTCCACGGATATCAAGTATTTTCTTGATTTTAGTCGCCATCTAGTACTGTGTTTTTAATAACCATGGTGAGGAGTGCATTTGCAACCGCTATCTTTCACAGTGATCTTTGGGAGCAAAGGATGATTTTCTCCTATTCATTTCTTCAGAGCAAAATTATTTTTAGACTAAAAGTCTGAAATGGTTGATGGTATTTAATTAGAAATTGACTTATTTGTCCAACAAGACCCGTTCAATAGCTTTTGGACAAACTACAGTATAAACATTACAATTTGTGTTTGTGATTTGAATTAGAATTCAAATTTTTCCTGTCTTTAAATGCAATGTTACAAGTTTAGCTATAGAAACGCGCCAAGAATTGGATCTAAATATTATAAAAGCTTTGGCGATTAAGGTTCAGGATATTAGGAGTATACTTACATACAGTATCTTGGTTTTAGCGGAAATGATTCTATGGAAAGAATTTTATTGGCAGTCTAATTGCTAGCATTTTGGTGTTTGCTGAAGATTATCTTGAAGGATCCTGGCTTTCTTATCGTATTGCGGGGCTCTTGATCCTGTATTAGCTGCTAGTAATGCTGTCTTTTAATTTTTTCTATTTCGATTGATTTATAATTTTCCTATTTTTGAATTACTTGAAGTACTGTACCCTTAGATGAACAATCTGGAGTACTGTTTTTAAAGCTGTATTTTAAAATTGTTCGTTTCCATCAATCTAGACCAGTTAAGTCTAGAATTTCATTTGTGTTATACAACGATTTCATTTTAATTTTTGCCCTATTTCTTTCCTTCACTAGTATCCTGCCTGCATCACTGTGGGGGAGTCAGTAGCAATATGAACATCAGGGGAGGTTCATAGAAATAAACATAGTTTTGATGGTAAAATGTGTTATTTCTTTACTGTACAGTACTTGCCTGATGTTCATATACATGCCCACCTTCCTCCCCACTGACTTGTGATGTCACGGCATAAGGAATACAGTACTTTCTCATTTCTCCTAGACGCCAGGTAGGTTTTTCAATCATGTCAGTCGAAATTGATTTAACAAAAGTTTTGTGCCTTCTCCCGGTAAACGAGTTTCACATACAGTATTCCCAAAATATCTATTTTCCTCTTCTGCATCATCATCACTATTTCTTCCTCCTTTTCTCGTAAGGTACTGAGATTAATTGTCGCTATTCTAAGGGATTTACGTTTGTTGTTTTCTTGACCATGTGCGTTTTCGTTCCGAGTCCGGATGTGCCCGGGCATCCGTTGATCAATGGGTCTGTCCTGAAGCAAGTCGTGCGTTTGATTAGTGCCATCCATAAGCCTATAGCTCCAAAAGGTTACTGTATAGAGATTCCAACACCAACCCCGTACAGTCTTATGATAGGTTTAGGCCATTGCACCTTTACAAGGTTACACAGCTCCTTGCCCTAATGTATGTTGACCTTAGGGCCGCAGTACTTTCAACTTAAAAACTGAATAACAAGAGCACTTAGGGGCTTGTGTCTTGCCATTAATTGTTAGTGTGGTTCATTACTTTACTAGATGCATGTGGTCTATTGACAGAAAAGAGAATAGTTTTTTATTTTGTTGGTAAATGATAAACCAAACTTCGGGAAAAGAAACAAGGCAAGTATAGAAATTACCAATTTTATTAATAAAACTCAGTTTTACCTTAACTATAGAAACCTGAATCCTTTTAGTCATACTTAGCCTGAAGGTCAAAAGTTAGAGCTCAGCGGCCTGTCGGATGGGTAGGGCTTCCTCACCACCCGTCAGTAACTACCTCCACCTCATTAAAGTTTTAACAGCCATACCCAGCTTTGCTGAAAGCATGCTATTCCCCATCTGGATTCTGTCATATGCAGAACTACTACAAGAAAGGAATTTCTCCAGAACTTGAAAATTCAGGTTTAGAGGTTACTGAAACCTGCTTTCTGGCGCCCATAGGCTTTCATATTTGGATTACCTCTCGGCTGTCATTTTCACACTCTTGAGTGGTTCTGTCAACACCAACCCCATCTCGTCTCGCCGCCATTGTCGGTCTTGGGGGTTCCCTTGCCATTTTCACACTCTCGGGTGGTTCCGTCATCACCAACCCCATCTCGTCTCGCCGCCATTGTCGGTCTTGGGGGTTCCCTTGCCATTTTCACACTCTCGGGTGGTTCCGTCATCACCAACCCCATCTCGTCTCGCCGCCATTGTCGGTCTTGGGGGTTCCCTTGCCATTTTCACACACTCGGGTGGTTCCGTCATCACCAACCCCATCTCGTCTCGCCGCCATTGTCGGTCTTGGGGGTTCCCTTGCCATTTTCACACTCTCGGGTGGTTCCGTCATCACCAACCCCATCTCGTCTCGCCGCCATTGTCGGTCTTGGGGGTTCCCTTGCCATTTTCACACTCTCGGGTGGTTCCGTCATCACCAACCCCATCTCGTCTCGCCGCCATTGTCGGTCTTGGGGGTTCCCTTGCCATTTTCACACCCTCGGGTGGTTCCGTCATCACCAACCCCATCTCGTCTCGCCGCCATTGTCGGTCTTGGGGGTTCCCTTGCCATTTTCACACACTCGGGTGGTTCCGTCATCACCAACCCCATCTCGTCTCGCCGCCATTGTCGGTCTTGGGGGTTCCCTTGCCATTTTCACACTCTCGGGTGGTTCCGTCATCACCAACCCCATCTCGTCTCGCCGTCATTGTCGGTCTTGGGGGTTCCCTTGCCATTTTCACACTCTCGGGTGGTTCTGTCATCACTAAACCCATCTCATCTCATCGTCATTGTCAGTCTTATGTGTTCCCTTGCCAACCAAGCACGGTCTTCATGCCCTGTTTTATGGAAAATTGCAATTTTTTCACATCGCCCCCTTGCAAATAATTACCGTACATCTCTTCAGACAGGCTGCCAATGCAAGAGCCTCTGCTCCTCCATCATATAAACAAGTTACTGGTGCGGAGTTTTCTTATGGTTTGTTTTATTTTCAGTTTATGGGATTTGGTACATCATAAGTGTAAAACACCTTTTTTTATTTCTCCTGCCTGAACAATTTTCTTTTCCTTCCCTGCACAAATATTCAGTTGAGGTGATCCTGTCACTTTACTCATAACTGGAAGTCCCTTTATCCCCTTTGCTAAAATTGTCAAATGGTCTTGTTTGCCAAGACTTTGATGCTGATGTTCTAATCACTTTGTATCATTGGTGTAACTGTTGTGACTAATATTGTCTTTATGTAGTACAGTAATCATAATTATTTTATAGTTGACGTATGGATATTGGTTGCGCTTTTGATTTCCCTCCACAAATTTATGGACATTGCCCTATGGGAACTTGCTTTGAATGTTAACCTTTTGTGGCAACCAGCCCTTTTGGTTGCTTATGATCATAGCAGTGGTGCTCTTTTGTACTCGGTGTACGTTTATTTTTATAGTTTTGTATAAGCAGATTATTCCTTCTTTACTGCTGTACAGTACTATATGTTAACCCTTTTACCCCCAGGCTATTTGGAAATTTCCAACCCTTATCCCTCAGGGGTTAATTTTTTTCCATCACATTTTGCAGTATATATTTTTTAAATTGCTCTAACAGCCATAATTTTTTTCATAGAGAGGTCAGGTTGGTCTCATTCTCTTGGAAAATGCCCGAAGTTTTTCAAAAAATTATAAAAAATATGCAAATAAAATTTAAATAGCAGTTTTTTACAAGAACGTACCGGTACTTCCATGGGGGTAAAGGGATGAGTTTTGTGAAACGTACCAGTACGTCCTTTGGGGGTAAAAAGGTTAAGATTTGGGGAACTATGAAAAATATAAAGCCAAATGTGAATAGTTCAAATTGAGACAACAGGATGCCAATGTTTCATGTTTCTATTTCCATTGAATGTACTTAACATGGCCATCTTACCTTTGTTGAAGCTTTGCTTATTGGCAGAATATTTCTGGCATATGTACTTCAGCCTTATTGTGTTTTCTTTACTGGTGATGGTGCAAATAATATGAGCACCTTAGTTTGAAGCCCTGGTAGGTAAGATCTATTGTCTCCCTCTAACATTCTCTAAAAATTTTATAGAAATTTCCCTTTTGATATAGCTATCTTATTAGTAGTTTTTTTTTCAATTATCTTTTGGCTCTAACATGGTATGTAAGGAATGCAGTCTTCCAACTACACGGTAATTAGGACCGTTATTTTGGTGTTCTCTTACTGCATATCAAACTAGCAATGCCACCAATGAAATTGTGAATAGGTTCTGTATACACAAAGACCTATAATAGGCAGGAATTCTAACAAAAAATTGCTTTAAAGTGATGATCCCCAATTATACATGAAAACTCATTTACACTCATTGTCAGGAAGGGAAAGTGACATAAAACCGATAATTATGATGATCCTAACTCCTGCTAACTCACAGCAAAATGAAAATGTTAAATACAATTTCCTTGGTCCTTATAAGGCACACATCTATTGTATACACTGTACAGGAATGAGAGTCTGTATCTGAAACGTCGTAAGGTACTGTACGTACAAAACAGCAAGGCCACAAAGACTTAAAAACAGTCCCAACTATTTTACTAATGTAGTCAAGTGAGCAACAACATTAAATATGACTGATTTGAATTTTATTAGGAAAAATTAAACAACTCTTAACTGCAAAACCTTCAGTGAAATCTAGAACCTCCTGATTGGAATTTGATTCAGGGTTGCATTGTCTACCAGTTCATCCAGTTTTTGTTCATCGCTTTGATTATTTTTAGTCATTTTCCTCTGAATCAAATTCCAATCAAGAGTTGCTAGATTTCACTGAAGGATTTGCAGTTAGTGTGGTCTAAATTTTTTCTAATAGAATTCAAACCAGTTACATTTAATGCTGTATCCCACGTGACTGCATAAGCGAGATAGTTGCAACTGTTTTTGAATCTTTGCTGCCTTGCGGTTTTATACGTACAGTACCTTACATTTCAGATACAGGCTCCCATTTCTGTACAGTGTGTATACTATGTGTGCGCCTTATAAGAACCAAGGAAACTTTTTTGACATGTTTTATTTTGCAGTGATTCTATTGCCTGTGATAATTCTCTTGCTATCCTTGGAAACACCCTAAAAACTACATGCCTGTGTTTTGACTGTAGACAGGATGGTACAGCACTTGTGGCCTACCTTTGCCATGGATTATAGACCTCATTTTGAAGGCTGTCTCTCGGGCCTTACTTGTTAAGCTAATTGACCTTGATTTATAATAATTGGCAACAGCATTGAGGTGGTAGATGAGATAAATAACGAATGTTATATCCCAAAAGTGGGAGACTATTTGTTATCTCCGCATTGGTCACACTTGGTTGACACATGAATTTCTGCTAGCTAGCCAACAGCAGCCATATTGCGACAACTGTTACGTATCCTTGACAGTGAGGCATTTGTTGATGAGTGCCCATTTATAGTACTGAAAGAAATAGAAAAATGGTATGTTTGAGAAGGTGAGGATGGCAGGTTCATCCTTGCTAAGATTCTTGGACGTGATGTATCGTAGTTTGCTAGCAGTATTTTTAGATTTATTTCAGAAGCAGGTCTTCTGAAAAATATTTAACTTTTATAATGACATCTTCGCTTTTATGGTTTTAATTGAATATCCTTTTATTCTTTATTTATGACAGATGATATTGGCATCAGTGACCTTAGATGTCAGGAGGCCAGAAAACTTCAAATCAATCAGTCAATCAATTGACTGTGGAACAATAACTTATTTGTACAGTTTCATATTTGTTCTTACCAACCGAGACATTTAGCTTTGACACTCTCTGCTTTTCCAACTAGGATGACATAACATATATTCAAAAGTAACAATGATATACAGCATTTTGACATTGTTACATGAGACTTGTGCACAAGGTGATTTGAAAATAATAATATTTTCTTTAACTTGTGTTAAGTTTCATTCAGGATGTAAAAAGGGACCAGTCAATGTTCTACTGAGTATGAGAGTGAATGGCCCAGATGTATAGGAGTTTGTTTACTATTCTCGCATATTATTCTGAGCTAAGAAACAATAGAATATTAAAGACTTGCCCCCAAAAACACATCTGCTTTGCCTTACCATCCCTGTACAGTGTCAGGGTATGTACATCCCAGAGAAGTTTTCTCTCAATAAATGAATAACCAAAAGATATACAGTACTGTAACAGCCGTATAAGATAGGATTTATATCGTATTATACATCCTGCCATGTCTTTTAATCAGTCTACGTCAGTATCTTCTTGAAAAGGTTTTACGTCAACTCTTCCCTCTATGGTTGTCAGTCTTTTAATTGTTCTCCTTAACTCTTATCAGTTCTAGGTCTTCATCTATCCCCATTTCCATGAGCATACCCTTATGTGCTACAGCTCAGAGTAAAGCTAAATGCGCTTCAGTATATGCCAATAAAAGGCGTTTGCGAATCCATGGATTTTAGGTATAGGACCTTATGGTCAAGATGGCCTATTAAGAAGGACTTTTATGTTGCTTATGACCTGAGATCTATTGATAGCTGAATTATTAGATTGGCTGTGACTACTTATATGTAAACTACCTGAGCTCTTTGTGTAATGTGAAACTCAGAGGTACAGCAGATGTCACCATGATGCCTGTGGTTGCTGGTACGAGGATGACCTCGGTTGTTGATAGATTAACTGGAAACACAATCACATGGCATCAGTGCCTCATATTCATGGCAAAGACCTAATCCAGGAGGAGAATTAAATACAGCTAAGTAGCGTTTACACTCATGGTAGCATAAAACTACAAGGGATGTCTTCTGTGAATTTCAGAGTTCTGTAGTCACTGTTCTGTGACCTGCGAGACCCTCTATAGCTTCATGTCCACTTTGCTTTCTTGTCTCATTGGATGGAGATGGTTTCATGAAAATTAATTGGAGTTTAGTTTAAGGTCACTATTATTAATCAGGTGTTATTAGATTGTAACTTCGGTAACTACAGCTTCCTTCATTAATCTAGAGAAGGAGACTTTCCTGTTCTAGGCTGTATGACATAGATAGCAGTTCAGATCCACCAGGTGATGGTTCCCTTAAATACTAATATCTTTACCTCTTGATTAACTTTGCAATTGTGTCCTTGATGTATTGAAGATTCTGAGCTCTGAAAAGGACATGGATACCCTTCTTTATTTCTTCTTGTGCTTTGTTTTCTGCCTTCAACGTTAACACCAGAATACTGTGATTGGGAAGTAGCCGGTTTTGTCCGCAGATGGTCTGTGGGGCGATGTGGGATGATGTTGGGGAAACAGTGTGGGATATTATTGATGTGAGTATGAGGGCGGGTATGGTGTGGGTGTAACGTGTGATGAAATTGATAATTAAAACCGTTAAGTTTGAAGGAATGCTCTCTCTCTCTCTCTCTCTCTCTCTCTCTCTCTCTCTCTCTCTCTCTCTCTCTCTCTCTCTCTCTCTCTCTCTCTCTCTCTCTTGTGACAGTGTTGGGAAAGACGTAAGTATTCTGGGAGGGTCTGATATGCACCCAGTGAGCCTTTCTGTCTTGATGAAGTGGCCATGACTGTGGAAGTTTACTGCACATGGCTTTCATCCACATAGCAGTTGCGTTTGAATATGGGAGGAATAGATTTTTAATTTACCTAGGAGCCGCCCACTGTTACTAGAAATTGTTTTTTAATGACAAATGCATACACACAACAACACACATATACTGTATTGGCTGTTTGTCCTGTTGAAGAAGTTTTCATATTGAAAATTAGGTTTAAGAAGAAAAAGGTTTATTGCTATTTAACCAACTGCTTTTATCGTTTCAGGTTTTAAATTCTGCTCGTGATAGGCCGTAACAAGGGACAGTAACAAGGCCCCACCAGTGAAAAATAGCTCAGTGAGGAAAAGAAATAAGAAAATAAATAAACTATGAGAAATAGACTCTAGAAGGAACTGTCGAGCTCTAGCGGAACTAGAGCTCCAGTCCAGCAGATTGCCTTAAAGAATCCAGTAATCCAGTAAGTATTTTTGTATTTGTAGGTCCTGTTCATTTTTTGTAATTTTTGTATTTATGAACAGATGGATCTGTTTATCAGGTGTAATTATTATTATTGTTGTTATTGTTATTAATATTATTATTATGATTATTATTACTTGCTAAGTTACAACCCTAGTTGGAAAAGCAGGATGCTATAAGCCCAGGGGCCCCAACCGTGAAAATAGCCCAGTGAGGAAAGTAAACAAGGAAAAATAAAATATTTTAAGAACAGTAACAACATTGAAATAAGTATTTCCTATATAAACTATAAAAAAAACTTTAAGAAAACAAATGGAAGAGTAATTAGACAGAATACTTGTGCCTTGCCACTGAATCGTAGACAATGCTCTTTTACATAGGTCTCTTGCTTCTAGTACGGTATTATTATCATTACTATTAATATTATCATTATTATTATTATTATTGTTATTAGGTACAGACAACCCTAGTTGTTACATGTATAATTGTTCCGTAACTGAAGTACAAACCACACTATTTAATATGGGTAATTACTTTCGGCGTAGCTGAAATGACGAGCCATTAGAATTTTAACGAGGGTTTACTACCCCACCGCTAGTTAGCGGGGTGTAGGGGAGGGTAGCTTGCTACCCCCCTCTCACAGCTGTGCTTGAGCTCACTTTGATCTCGGCTCGGGTGGTAGTTGGACGTGTCTGCTCTCACCCTCGCCTCTCTGACAGCCATTAATGTCTCTGACCGCCCTTGTGGAACATTCATGTCGGCGGTCGAGACTTACCCTTACACCCTTTGCCCTTACTGTAGAGGCCAACGGTGTGATAGTGGTAATAAGTGTAGGGAGTGGTCTACCTCCCAGTGGGAGAGGTTTTCTCGGCAACTTAAGAAGTCTAGGTGGGATATTTCTCCTTTGAAGTTTTCTTTGAAAGGAGAAAATCCCAAGGATTCTTGTTCCGTTGCCCAAACCTCCTCCGAAGCTCACGTTCGATCGGTCTCTTTCGAGAGACCGTCGAGTGGTAGCGTAGACCGTGGTTCTGTTTCCCTATCTCGGGGTTCGAGAGATGGCGTTGCCTTCCCTAGCAAGGCAGCTCCACCTCTTCCCCCGGGGGAGGATTTAAATTTAAATTTAAATGTAACAAATTTATTCCGATTGGGGGCCGCTGTCAAACAATCGCCGACTTTGGCAGAGGTTGATCCTCTGTCTATTGTTGACGTTGTGGTGTCAGAGGTATCCAATGCGGTATCTTCTAATATCTCTGCCTCTTCTCATCCCGCAGTAGCTGAAGGCTTAGTTTCTCCCCTTCCTGCTCAACCTACGAGGGAGAAACTAAGTCCAACAGTCTCTCCTGCCGGAGATTCTCTCCCTCGGGGGAGTTCACTCACAGAGACTCCTCTTCGGAGGACTGCTGAAGGTCAGCTTGCCGATCCAACGGCCCCCAGATGGCGTATACGTCGCAAGGCTCGCCTTCCTCTTTGCCGCAGAGGCCTTCCTTCACCTTATAGGACGGTGAGGAGGCGCTTCTTTGGTTCATCATCGTCGTTGCAGTCCGCCGCACAGGAGCCTCGTCATCAATCACCGACTGTTCCTACTACGACCCTGATTCTCTCTGCGGATCGTTCGCGATCCTCTTCGGTGGAAGGTCGACCTTCCACCCGACAGACCTGCTGACCTGCCGTTGCCGTTCCTGGCAGCTGATGCGCTTTATGCGCCAACAAAACCTGTCTATCATAGTCAGGCACCTGTCCCTTCGGGGCATCAAGGGCGTACGCGCCATCATGCGCGCACTTCCCTTACGCGCCATGCTAAGCATGCGCTCCAACGATCACCTGACCACACTAAGATAGCGCACAGGCGCTCACCTGCTGAAGTTCCTGAGATAGCGCACAGGCGCTCACCTGCTGCTGTTCCTGAGATAGCGCTCACCTGCGCGCCTTCAACCTACTGCGCGCCAATGCTCTCCTACGCGTCAACGCTTGCCAACGCGCCAACGATCTCCTGCGCGCCCATGATTTTCGGATCTGGGTGCGGTAGGGAACTCTAAGACTTCTTCTACTCGTCAGCGCTCGCCAGCGCTCAATTGCACTCATTCACCTGCGCGCGCCCACGCCCATCCGCTACAGCGGCTACACACCGCCAGCCTGACGTGCGCCCACGAGAGGCGCGCCAACAAACACAGGTTCCGACTGCGCGCCCGCGCGCAAGGGATATCTCTCCTGCACGCACCCTACACCATATTCTGGGGCGCGCGATCTCTCGCCTGCACGCCCACGGGCCCTTCATCCTGATCCTGCGCGCCCGCACGAACATTCACCCTCGCGCGCGCGAGCGCACAATAAGCCTCCTGCGCACTCTCCTGGGTCCCCTGCGCACGCTTCTACGTGCCATTGCTCGCCCGTGTGAGCCCTCGCAATCGCGTTCGCGCGCGCATCAGCATTCCCCCGCACGAGACCCCAGGTATTCCCCATCACGCGAGCGCCAGCGCGCTGCCCTGTGCGATCATCAATACCCTCCCGCGCGTGAGGCTGCAGGACAACGCACGGCAAGGTCACCACCGCCACATTCTCCCCGCCACATTCTCCCCCCCCCTTGCAAGCGCAGAACAGCGCGTTCGCCGGTGGGGGGCAAGGTTCCAGAAAGGTCCAGGGGCATTTCTTCTTCCTTTTCTTTACAGGCGAACCCCCCTATGGAAACTCCTCCCAGGGATCGGTCGATCCCTGTCCCTCCAGAGGGAGTGTCTGACAGTGCAGCCGTCAGCCAGCAGCCTTGGTTTGGGGCACTAGTCAGAGTGGTTATGCAGGCCTTCAAGCCTGTTCTCTCTGAATTGGGTCACAAATCCTTGGCTGCGTCTACCCCCCTGAAGAGAAAAAGAGGAGTTTCGGACGCGGTGACTTCTCCGAGGACTAAGCTGTCTCCTCGTAAGCCTTCGAGGCAGGCCCCCCCCCAGACTTTTTTTCCCTCCCTGTCAGACGAGGACTACCCATCCTCAGGGGAGTCACGTGAGGTGAGACTTTCCCCCATCGCACCAATGGGGGAAACCCCACCTCACACTGGAAAGTCTTCTCGGGTAAGGGCAGAGAAGAGCCTACCTCCGTCGTTGTTGGAGTCCTACATCCCTCCCAGGAGGGAGTTGAAGGACTCTAAAACAGTACCGAAATCCTCGACAAGACTTAAAAACGGAGCCAGCCAGTCACTCGGAGAACGTCAGAACGTCCGCGATTTTCCCCAAGAAGAGCCTTTGGGGACATGAGACTTCGCTGCGAGTCCATCCAGAGGAGAGCTACAGGAGTCAGAACATGCATTTTGGCAAGTTCTAACCCTTATGAGGACTTTCATTGGGTTTGCTGACCCAGAGATTCCCCCTCAAGAGGGCAAAAACACGGTCTTGGACCGAGTATTTTGGACTTGAAAACCCTCTAAGGCCAGTGCGGCTCTGCCCTGGTCTCAGGGGGTTAAAGAGTACCAGGGGCAAGATTGCGGTCCAACTCTCTCAGCTAGCCTCCTCCAGCCGATCCAGTGCCGGCAACAAGCTTCTCCCACTTCCTCGCGTACTGCAGAGGGGGTACTTCGAGATCTTAGAGGAGCCTTGTTTAGCTCTTCCCCTTCACCATTCTTTGGAAGAGCTTACCAGGGGAGTCCCTCTTGAGAGAGACTCCAACTGGCAGGTCTCATTCTCAGCGACTGAGATCCTTAATCAGGAGAAGGTTGCGAAGTGTGCTATGCAGGCCACTAAGTGGCTTGACATCTGGTTAGGGACCTTAGGTATTTTGATACGTTCGGAGGATTTCTCCAAAGAACGTACCAGGAAAGCTATGGAGACCTTTTTACTCTCAGGCACTCGTACGATCTAGTTTCTGGCCCACCAAGTCTCGAACTTGTGGGCAAACACCATCTTGAAACGTCGGGATGCGGTGGCTGAGAGGTTCCTTCCGAAGGTCCCTAGCACCGAGATAAGCAGGCTCAGACATTCATCCGTGGAGGGAACGAATCTGTTTCAGCATGCTGCTGAGAGGTGGAGGAAGTCCCACCAAGACTCCCTCCTACATAGGGCTTTGACATCCAAGCCCTATAAGCCTCCAGCACCCCAGCAGCCCTGTCCTACCAAGACCACGAAACCGACAACGGCAGCGAAGACAATGGTGTCTAAGCCCTTTCCTCTCAAGGACAGGAAAGGCAAGAAGTCCTCCAGAGAAGGGAAAAATCCTAGAGGGAGCAGCCGAGGCCACAAACACTAGGATTGGAAGTCCCCTGCATGTCCACCAGAGGGGGGGGCATGCCTACAAAGTTGCGCAGACAGGTGGCAGCGACTCGGGGCCGTTTCCTGGACGATTTCCGTAATCAGTCAAGAATATCGCATCCCGTTCACAACATCTCTACCTCTCCTGACGATGAATCCAGTGTCATCGAGCTCCCTTGCCATGGGATCAGCAAGGGGGCAGACCCTTTGGGCAGAAGTCCAGACTATGTTGAAGAAGGGCGCTCTCCAAGAGGTCCTTGACGGGTCCCTAGGCTTCTTCAGTCGACTCTTTCTTGTAAAGAAGGCGTCTGGAGGCTGGAGACCAGTCATCGACCTCTTGGCTCTAAACAAGTTTGTCAAACAAACTCCATTCAGCATGGAGACCGCAGACACGGTCAGACTTGCAGTGAGACCACAAGACTTCATGTGTACACTGGATCTGAAGGACGCGTACTTCCAGATCCCAGTCCATCTGTCTTCAAGGAAGTACTTAAGATTCAGCCTAGACAACAAGGAGTACCAGTTCAAGGTGCCGTGTTTCGGTCTCTCCACAGCACCACAGGTTTTCACCAGAGTGTTCACCCTAATATCGTCATGGGCACACAGGATCGGCATCCGTCTCCTCCGTTATCTGGACGACTGGCTGATCCTAGCAGACTCAGCGTCATCCCTTCGTCAACACCGAGAGAAACTTCTGGGACTTTGCCAGGGTCTGGGGATCATGGTATTTCTCGAGAAGTCCTCTCTGCTTCCCACTCAAAGACTGGTTTACCTAGGCATGATTATAGCCACCAATCTCCACAAAGCCTTCCCATCAGACGACAGCATAGCAAGGCTGAGGAAGGTCGCAAGCCCTTTTCTCAGACGAGAAGAGCTTCCAGCCCAATCGTGGTTACGTCTCCTCGGTCACCTCTCATCTTTGGCTCGTCTAGTTCCCAGCGGTCGCCTCAGGATGAGATCCCTCCAGTAGCGACTCAAGTCCCGGTGGAATCATGGTTACGATTCCCCGGACGTCATGATCCCTATGGGACCTGCGGAATGGTCAGACGGACCTCCAGTGGTGGGTGACAGACGAGAACCTACGAAGAGGAGTGGATCTTCTCGTCCTCCCCCAGATTTGATGTTGCTTTCGGACGCCTCAAAGAAAGGTTGGGGCGCCCACGTTCTACACCACAGGACCTCAGGCCTGTGGTCAGAATCAGAAAAGTGCCTCCATATATAAATCTTCTAGAGATAAAGGCCGTTTTCTTGGCCCTTCAACAGGTCCAACAATATCTGGCGGGTCGCTTTGTGGTGGTGATGAGTGACAACACAATAGTGGCTTACATCAACAAGCAAGGAGGTACCTTTTCAAAGCAGCTATCCCATCTTGCAGTAGAGATACTGAGATGGACCAAAGTCCACTCGATTCCACTATCGGCACGTTTTATTCCAGGCAAGAGGAATGTGCTCGCCGACAATCTGAGCAGACCGTCTCAGATAGTGAGTACCGAGTGGTCTTTGGATCATCTAGTAGCCAACAAAGTCCTGACTTTGTGGGGTTCCCCGACTGTGGATCTGTTCGCGACAGCGTTGAATTTCAAGCTCCCGCTATACTGCTCCCCAGTCCCGGATCCCAAGGCGCTCTGGCAAGATGCCTTTCAACAACGGTGGGACAACATCGACGTGTACGCATTTCCCCCGTTTTGTCTGACGAGGAGGGTGCTCAACAAGACCAGAATATTGGTCAATATTTCAATGGCCCTCATAGCTCCGCTATGGCGTTAAGCGAAATGGTTTTCGGAACTTCTGCAACTCCTAACGGAACTTCCGAGAGAACTCCCTCCGCGACACGATCTACTCAGACAACCACATGCCAACATCTTCCACAAAGCCGTAGCTCCGCTACGACTTCACGCCTGGAGACTATCCAGCATCTCCTCTCTGAGAGAGGATTTTCGCAACAAGTTGTGATCAGGATGTCTGGACATCTGCGAAAATCATCCGCATCTGTCTACCAGGCAAAGTGGAAAGTCTTCTGTGGTTGGTGTCGTGGAAGGGGTATCTCTCCACTCGATGCCACTATTCCAGCAATAGCAGAGTTCCTTGTGTATATGCGGGAAGAAATGCGCCTTTCAGTCTCGGCGGTGAAAGGCTATCGCTCAGCCTGAAATGTAGCCTTCAGGCTCAAAGGAATGGACATTTCTTCCTCGCTGGATCTTTCCCTACTCATATGAAGTTATGAACTTACCTGCCCTCAGTCGGAAGTGAGACCTCCTCCATGGAACGTGGTTTGAGTTCGCAGGTCTCTTAAGAGACTTCCCTATGAACCATTACGCCAGGCTTCAGATCGCCACCTAACTTGGAAGACGGTGTTCCTACTAGCTTTGGCTTCAGCCAAGCGAGTCAGTGAACTACATGGTCTCTCGTATGACATCGTCCATTCAAGGGGATGGGGGGAGGTAACGTTCAAATTCGTCCCTGAGTTTATTGCTAAGACTCAAAATCCGGGGGTGGCGGACCCTAGGTTTGACTCCTTCCAGATTTCGTGTCTCCGTTCTGTAACAGATGACCCAGACCATCTCCTACTGTGCCCAGTAAGGAGCTTGAGGCTGTATCTCAAAAGAACGGCTGCAGTCCGTCTTCAGGTGCAAGCATTGTTCGTTAGCACTGGGAGGATTAAGAGGAAGGTCACCAAGAACACCATCTTGGCATGGATTCGTAGGGTGATCCATCTGTCCCTGAATCCAGACCCTCCTCCGCCACGTCGCCCTATAGCATATGATGTCAGGGGCGTAGCTACGTCCCTGGCCTTCAAGAAGAATTTTTCAGTGACGCAGGTTCTTCAGGCTGGGGTGTGGAAGCGTCAGACGACCTTCACAGCCCACTACCTGTAAGACGTGACCCATAGGAGGCTTGATACGTTCTCTATCGGCTCTGTGGTGGCTGCACAACAGCTGGTTTAAAACCTCAGGCTCCTTATTGGACAAGTAGCAGAAGGTTGAGGGCATTGTTACCCAGTCTTAGTCTGCATGAATGAAAAGGTTTGTCTGGCCCTTATTCTTTTCTTCATCCTCCCCTCTCTTGGGGAAAGCAGCATCCTGGGTTCTCTGCACAGCTGACCTCAAACCACTGCAGGAAAACCATGTTTCCTTGTGTTCCTAGTATTAAGCTAATACTGTCACGTCCCCATACCCTGACGAGGTGGTATTGGGAGAGTCCTAGCCTAAAGTTTCCATCTAAAGGACTACAGGTCAACTTCCTAGGACGAGTCACACTTTATTATACCTTCACACACAGCTTGCGTAGTCCGCAGTCCTTGCGTAGCAAGGTTCTAGCGAGGTGCAGGGACTCCTTATTGTTTAAGTGCTGACACACTCAAATAATGAGCGCCCGGGGAAAGCCAAAAACCAGTACTGGCCAGGACTTTCCACCCTTCCTAATGGGTGAGTCACCCCTATTAAATAGCGTGGTTTGTATGTCGGTTACGGAACAAATGACAAATTCGTAGATAATTTGTATTTTTTCTAACTATACAAACCTTAGCTATTTAATCAAACTTGCCCGCCAGCCCTATCCCCCTTGAAGTCCTACCTCCAAGCAAAGTGAGCTCAAGCACAGGTGTGTTTGTGAGGGGGTGGGGTAGCAAGCTACCCTCCCTACCCCCCGCTAACTAGCATTGGGGTAGTAAACCCTCGTTAAAATTCTAATGGCTTGTCATACCTGTTTGCAAATTCATTGACAATGGCCAGTACTATTGTTATTATTATTACTTGCTAAGCTACAACCCTAGTTGGAAAAGCAGGATGCTATAAGCCCAAGGGGTCCAGCAGGGAAGGTAGCCCTGAATAAACTACGAGAAGTAATTAACAATTAATATAGAATTTTCAAGAACGTTAATATCAAAATAAATCTTTCAAATATAAACTATAAAAACTTTAAAGAAACAAGAGGAAGAGAAACAAGGTAGAATAGTGAGCTCAAGTGTACCTTCAAGCAAGAGAAATCTAATCCAAGACAGTGAAAGACTATGGTACAGAGGCTGTGGCACTACCCAAGACTAGAGAACAATGTTATGATTTTGGAATGTCCTCATAGAAGATCTGCTTACCATAGCTAAAGAGTCTCTTCTAATCTTACCAAGAGGAAGGTGGCCACTGAATAATTACATTGCAGTAGTTAACCCTTTGAGTGAAGAAGAATTGTTTGGTAATCTCAGTGTTATCAGGTGTATGAAGACAGAGGAAAATATATAAAGAATAGGCCAGATTATTTGGTGTATGTGTAGCCAAAGGGAAAATAAGCCGTAACCAGAGAGAAGGATCTAATGTAGTTGTTCTCCAGTGATCTTTGGCCCTTGACAAATTATTATGCTTTTATTGTAGTCAAAATTAGCATTTTGTTTAATGCAATATAGATCCTATTACTTCACCTTATCATTAATTTTTTCCCAATCTCCATGAAACCAATTTGTTCAAAGAGACATTTATGTGTTTTAACCCAGTCTGGTTTATACCAAGAAGAGACATAAAATTTTACCTAACCTGCCCAAGGGCTCTCCTTACTGAGAAGATTGTCGGCTATTAATGCCAGCTTCTATTTTTTGTATACTGAAGTACGGTCATATATCAGTTCTAATGAATCTTGTGGTTATGGGACCATATAAATTGCTAGCAATGGGGCTTAAAAAGAATACATTTTAAAGGCCAAATAATTCATGTAATTTAGTAGAGGATGAGGATCTAAAGTCTTGCTTTGGTTAATCTTATGGAAGCCACAGTATTAGGAGTGTTCTGTATATCAGTCAATATTGGCTCTGTAGTACAGTATACTTTCTCTAAAGTAAGAGTCAACAAGGATAGAGTACTTAAAACTTAAGTTTAGTCCCCACTTCACAAGAGACTTTTGAACATCTTTTGATAGTAAAAGAAGTCTATTATTGTTAATACTAGTCTATGTTTACCTTTCATTACCTTAGAGACATTTTTGTTAGACACTATGACGGCTATGGAATATGGGTTGTGATAGTTTGGCTTTCATTTTCTTATCATAGAGACCATATTGTATGACTAGGATATTTCGTTTGAACTAGTTATAGTCAGCTTAAAGCATGTAGTGGCTGGAAATTAGTGGTTGCTCTGTGCTCATGACTTTCAGTTGTGTGATATGGACAGGAATTTTGATTAACAGTAATGCTTTAGGTCAGTCTCAATCATCATCATCATCATCATCACAATCTCCTTCGTCTATTGACGCAAAGGGCCACAACTTACAGTAACAAGAACTTTGGGTGTGTAGGAAATGCCCCCCTAAATCTTGATGAAGTCACTTGCAGAAGGGTAATGGATTAGGTTTAAGGTGATAGATAAAAGGTCTTTTTGGCTTCTAATCCTGATGCCTGGCAGGTGATCATACTGGAATTAGTATGGACTGCCAGGGGTCATTTTCCTTAAATAGATATGCACTGCGTATCACATGGAACTGGCTAACCTTTGATGAATCTAGGCAATGAATTCTCTACGGATTTAGTCAGTCTCAATAGCGTTTTCTTTTTTTTTAAACCTATAGAATTCTACAGAAGTCTTTATCTCCATCATCCAAGAGTTTTGTTTTTGATATATGCGATAAATAAGATTTTTATTCATATAATTATAGTGTCTCTGTTCTGCAGTGGTAGAATGCTGAACTGACATTTGAGAATTTTGTCGTATTTGCACTTGTGGCTCACCCAATCCTCCCAGCTTTGAGTGGCTTCTGTACCATGGTCTTCCACTGTCTTGGGTTAGAGTTCTCTTGCTTGAGAGTACACTTGGGCATACTATTCTATCTAATTTCTCTTCCTCTTGTTTTGTTAAAGTTTACAGTATATAGTTTATATAGGAGATATTTATTTTAATGATGTTACTCTTCTTAAAATATTGTATTTTTCCCTTTTTCCTGGGCTATTTTCCCTGTTGGAGCCCCTGGGCTTATAGCATCCTGCTTCTCCAACTAAGGTTGTAGCTTAGCAAGTAATAATGATAATAATAATAGCACAAAGGCAAGAGAGTAAGGAGCAAAGTAAAGTAGACTACTGTACCAAATCTGCGGCCCAGTATGTGCGTTTGTCTACAATTCATGTCGCCCACACCATTTGATGGTATAGAACTGACAATGACTTATGATATACCAATATAATTCTGTATCAGATCTTTAAAACTGTTTTGGTGCCACATTAGCTAATCAATGCAGTCCTGTGAACTTTATATCGTCTACCTGTCCATCTACACTTCATCATGTAGTTTACTTGCTTATCTACAGCTAAGATACAGTTTGTATCAACTACAAAACCTTTTCTACAGGTTAATAACAGCAAACAATGTATTGTACTGTACAAGAAGTGGGTTTTTTCAGCTATCTTATGCTTTATGCATTTCTGATTTGTGCAAACCATTTTTTTCAAGCCCTTTGTGTATAAGTTAGTACTGTGACCCTAAGAAAACCGCATTGTACACTTAACAAGGGAAGATATGCTGTAATGAATTTGTCAATGCTGAAAAAGAATGCCTATTAATATACAAACACAAAATTTAAAAAGAACTTTTAGTAGGACATGATCCAACCTAACCTAACCTAACCTAGTACTGTAGGTCCTGGCTTACATTCTCTTCCAACTCTTCTCTTTTCTCTTTAACTACCTTTTTCCTTGTGCAACTTTTATAATAATTTCATTAGATTGTGTTTTATAAGAATATTAGTAAATGTTTATGATCAGTACAGTTTTTGGAATAAGATGTTGACACTGCCATTATGATATTAAGTCGTTGTTCCCATTTGAATATTATAGTGGAAGATACCTTATTGATTATTAATTTGTATACCCTAAATAATGGTTTAATTTGAATTTGCAAATGTATTATTCAGAAGTTCTAACTTGCCGTGAATGTTTAAATGTTTACATGACTGACATAAGTCACCTTTCATAGTTTATATAAGACAGATCCATTTCAATGTTCTTACTGATCTTGAGACATTTTCTATTCATTATTTATTACTTTTCGTATAGGTTAATTATTTCCTTTCGTCATTGCACAATTTTGTCCTGTTGGAGCCCTTGGGCTTATAACGCCTTGCTTTTCCAACCAGGGTTATAACTTTTCTAGTTATAATTGTAATAATGATAATTATAACAATAACAATATTACTAAAGATTTTAGGTCTTTTGCTTTGTGAAATGCATTATTAACTATAAGATTTGTTAGTTTTTGTTCATATATATTAGTTAAAACTTTATGTTGATTATTTTGTAATTGTTGAAATGGTTTGTATCTAAAGATGGTAGTGCTGTACTGAAAATTTTTTTTATCTTTTCAGGTGTTTTAAGGCCTGGGAGAGCATCATGGCTATAAAAATGTAAGTACCATAAATGTAATAGTTTTTGACTAGGATAAGGTCATGTAGACTACACTCTTATCATTCTATCCCCATTATTATTAGCCATTAATAGTCCACTACAGAACAAAAGCCTCAGAAATGTCCTTCCAATCAAGTCTGTTTGTGGTCTTTCTGTGCCAGTCCACACCCACAAACTTTCTTAGTTTGTCGATCATTCATCTTTTCATCATTCCCCTTCTTCTTTTGCAATCTCTAGGGGTCTATTCTGTTATTCTTAATGCTCATCTATTATCTATCTTTCTCATTATATGCCCAGCCCATGTCCATTTCTTTTTCTTACATGTTAGAATATACTTTACTTTGCTCTCGTATCCACGTTGCTCTTTTTCTTTCTCTTAGAACTATTCCCATCATTCAGCAAAAAGTTTATATCCACATTGTTTACTGGCCTTGAGTCCACAAGGTTTTCACCATAGTCCTTAGTGACATGAGATGTCTTGTAGAAGAAAACAGATAATTGCAGGGATGGAGAAATAAGATTCTGAGTCATAAAGTTTTCATATTCCATACAGCAACAGGGTATAAACAATGGTGCTCTGCAAGGCAAGCAGCTTGTGCGAGGATGTGTATGCACAGAGTGCTGACAGTGCAACTTGTGCACATGCGTTTGTAATGGACAACATTTATAGAATTAACCCTTTTACCCCCAAAGGACGTACTGGTACGTTTCACAAAAGCCATCCCTTTACCCCCATGGACGTACCGGTACGTCTTTGCAAAAAAATTCTATAAATTTTTTTTTTTTTCATATTTTTGATAATTTTTTTTAGAACATTCAGGCATTTTGCAAGAGAATGAGACCAACCTGACCTCTCTATGACCAAAAGTAAGGCTGTTAGAGCAATTTAAAAAATATATACTGCAAAATGTGCTGGGAAAAAAATAACCCCTTGGGGGTTAAGGGTTGGAAATTTCCAAATAGCCTGGGGGTAAAAGGGTTAAAGGATGCATTCAAAGAGTTATCTTGAACATACTAAGTAAGTTACTGTACATATAGTGAACTATTATGTAATAGTGTGCAAAGCAAATAACATACAGTGAATTTATGAAGTATGGAAGTACAAAGCAAGTTGCATAAGTGGCATGTGAGCTTTGTACACTATCTAGGTTTGTTTAAGCTTTGAGATCTGCAGGGAGTTTTAGAGGACATTGACGACTTACCATGTCAAGACTAGGGACCACAAGGGATCATATTTGGGAACTTAATTGCGACTGGGCACCGGATATAAGAATTGATGTTTCTGACGTAGCGCTCAGCTGCTTGAGAGCAAATCTCTTACTCACATGATTGCTCTTCAGTAGTGACTTTTCTGATCGTGGCCCATCTGTGTGATGCTCGGTCCTGTCGGCAGCCGTGTTTGCCCACATTCAGCTTGGACAGGGGACAGGTGGGGCATCATAGTAGCATTGCACCTGGGCATCTCTGGCAGCAGCTCAGCAGTCACAGTCATGTGTCTTTTCTTGCCAACTTTCCATGGACGACTGAGGATGAGCGGACACACATTACACAGAGAAGATGACCATATAGTACCTGAGCAGGAGAACGACCAGAATGGTTAGGCATGTTTCATAACTCGAGTAGGCCACATTCAAAGGCCCTCCAGTTGTATCCTTAAGGGGCCATTTTGAGGATCTAAGTGTTTAACAGCATTGACGGTGCAGTGGTTTGCGGACTGTGGCCAGAGGTAGCACCCAAACAGCCTAGTGTCCAAATGCCGACCACAACCCAACGTTCACTACACAAAAAATATACTACGGTGGAATAACCAAAAAATCTAGGTAACAGGTCAAGAGAACGGAGGACTGGGCACCACCCCTTGATTTATACTGGGCAAGGGGACCCAGCTAGAATCTTACTTCCTTTCTAAATTCCCTTTCCTTGGGCTAGCTGGATTAACATGTAAGATGACCGTTGATTCATTTCTGAGAAGTTAGCAGCATTTATAGATATAGCTCTATATTCTTTAGGTAAGATGGTTTTAAACTTGGGAAAAAAAATATCAGAACATTAGGTGAAAGGGAAAGAATTCTTTTATACTGACAATGGGACACAGTGTGAAAGGAAAAAAAATTATGATAAATGACTTATTAGAAAGATTAAAATAAACAGTAGCTGAGAAAAGGGACAGCAATGGGGTACTATGAACATCGTGAACACCCTTCAGTATGTTCTCAGCTGGAGTACAGCCAATCTCAATGTGGTGGGAATGGTTGCAGCTGAGAACTGCTCGGGATAAGTACTGGTCCCATTTCCTAGATTCCCCAGAAATCACCCTCAGTAACTCACCAATGGTACAATTCACCTGTTCCATTGCACTGTTACTAGAGGGTTTTTACGGAGTTGTTTTCACATGTACAACATTGTACTGCTCCAACAACTCAGTAAATTCCTGGGAAATAAACTCAGGGCTGTTATCAGTCAATATCCGGACTGGAGCACGAGGAATAACAGGAAAAACTCGGTCTTCAAGCGCCTGGCATATCGTACTGCTCCTCTTATTCCTTATGGGTACTGTTGTCTCCCACTGGAATAATGCTCAACTACCATCAGACACCCAGTAAAACCAGTACTGGTTGTTGGGAGACTCACAAGATCCATAGCAACCAATTCAAAGGGAGAAGAGGTCACTATTTTCAAGGTCAGCGGGGCAACCACCTCCCTTGAAACCTTACAAGTCTGACATTCCCAACATGTCCGGCACATATCTCTGATCACATTAATCAAAGATCTGTGCCAGATGAGTCGACGGAGCATTGCAATCATTTTTCCAATCCCCCAGTGATCATTCTGGAGGTGTGTCTCGGCAACTAGGTCAATCAGGACATTGAAGGTGACTACTGGGACTACTGAGCCATCTGGATTCCGCTTCACTAGCAAACCCTGGTGTACTTTCAGGTCCGACAAACATCTCCTTTAGGGTAGTTAGGAGCGTGGAACTCGAGATGCAGGAACCCCAGAGTAGATCATCTCAATGACAGATTGAATCTGTCAGTGATCTCCTTGGATCTTGGACACCTGACTAAAAGACAGAAGAACATTTCCGGAGAACACTCCCCGATCAGGTTCAGGATCAGTTACCTTCATAACAGTGGTCTCGGTATGCAGGGAGGAGACTGAGAGTAGCCTACCTTGAGAGACAACTTAAGAGCACCTTGAGAGACAACTTAAGAGCAGCAGTATGGTCATACACCAACTGTTCTCGGGGTGAATCCAGTGTTAGGTAGGCTGCGTCCAGTAGATTTCTACCAAGAACAAAACAAAAGTTAATGTCTTTGGCAGCTACCATCGCATAGTTAAACAACGGTAGCCTCCACCCGGTAGACACTTCACTTCTAACTGGACATAGCCTAGAATGCTGATGCAGGAACCAGTCAACCCCTCTAACTGTTCTCCTGACAGTACCTTGTACTTTATGCCAAGTTGGCTCAGTACAGACTCGCTTACACGACAAACCTGTGCTCCTCTATCAACAAGAGCACAAAATAAGGTCTCCTGCATCATTACTATACCTACTGCCGAGTGTTGAGACACATGGGTACAACTGGACTGACGAAGTGCCTTTTTGTCACATACCGGATTACAGGACAATCCTCCGGCGCTTCCTGATCATCAGTATCCAAGCCTTCAGCATCAGGCACACGAGATTTTACCTCTGCTTATGGCCCAGAATCACGTCAGATGGAGGGACGTAATTGCGGAGCTCAATCAGAGGGTTAAAATGCACTCCAGACAGACACTGAAGATGCACACACTGAGGCTCAGTCACGGATGGTTCTCGATAGACTACGGGACAAGTGGGACCCCAATGGACCCAGATTTCCAGGTTCCATAGCTTAGATGCTGCCAAGAGCAACTCCAGAGCTGGGACTGTACCTGGGAAACGCATTGCTTTAATCCTGTTCCTGCTAGTCTTTTCCAGTTTGAAGCCTATTCGACCAGCGTCTTTCAGAAACTGCTGAACTAAAGCATCCCGGAGCTTGGCTCCCTTCAGCTGAGAGTTGGGTGCGACACCTGACCCTTTCGTCCAGCAGTTCACGACTAGCTCCAAGGATTCTATGAGAGAATCTGGACCACCACGAAACTCCTTATACAAGGCCAGTCCAGTAGGCAACTTGGGAGTGCTGGGTTCAGTATCAAACAGACAGTCAGTTAATGCGGGCCAGTGGGATAACCAGTCAGCTGCGGCATTTTGATCACCTGGACAGTAGTTAACAATAAAGTTAAATTTGGACAGGTCCTCCAGTGTCCGTGCTAGACGACTGTCCACCACCTTGATATCATGAAGGTACATCAGGGGACGGTGATCAGAATGGATCACGAAGAACTGACCAGAGAGGAAGGCCCTGAAGGTTTTCACCCCCATCGCAGAGCAGCCAACTCACTCTCAATGGTAAAGTAACGGGCCTCACAGTCAAGGAAAGTCATGGAGTCGTACGCTATCACCTGACGCTCCCTTGGATACTCCAAGGACTCCTGGCACAGACAAGCACCAGCACCCTCACCCGAAGTGTCAACAAACAACTCCAAGGGCTTAGCATCAGCGGAGTAGTCAGGGTATGACAACATAATGTCCTCCTTGAGTAGTTCCTTCAAGCGCACAAAGGCACCGTCCATTTCAGCAGTTCACTTCAGTTTCCTAGTCCCGTGGGATTTTCGTCCTCCAGCCTTTGCAGATAATGGTTTGGCTATCTGTGAGCACATGGGGAATCCCTGTAGCTCACGCACAGTGGTCGGTCTAGGGAAGTCCTGCACTTTCTGAATGTATTCTGGTAGCTTACGCATACCAGAACGTCCAACCAGATGACCAAGATACTGGACCTCGGCTTGAGCCCAAGAACACTTCCCGAGTTTTATCTTGAGTCCGTGCTTCTGGAGAGTAGCCAAAACTCTATCCACGAACTAGGTCAAGGGTTGTAAAGTATTTGACTCCTTGAAGTCCAAATGCGGAATCCGCCATGTTAGGCATCGGGAACTTATCAGACACAGTCACCTTATTCAATCTATGGTAGTCCACACATAACCGTATACTATTGTCCTTTTTTCGGACTGGAACAACGGGTGAAGACCAAGGAGAGATGCTGGGTTCAATAATACCCAGTTCATGCAACTCCTTGCACTGTTCCTCGATGGCGTCAGCGACGGGCTTGGCAAACCGTCGAACTCTGATAAATGGGCGTCTCGTCATACAGGTGGATGCGTATTGGTGTGCTTGAGCACTCACCCACGTCCTTATCACCAGTACTGATGACTGGAAGATGACGTCGAAGCATTTGACAAAACTGGTCCTTCTGAGAAGAGTCCAGTTCGTCGGAGATAGACAGATTGTCTATCTCTTCCAATACGCTCGGTTCAGGAGTCAGGTCACACTCCTGTGCTATCAGGCAGGATAGAGGAGCATCCACCATTGCCATGGTGAACACTTTCCCCAAGAGATCACCCTTCTTGATCTTGGCAGTTTCTTCAGATGAACCCTTGATTAAAACCGAGGCTTTTCCCTCCTTCAGTTAGAGGATGCCAGGGATTGCTGTAACTTTCCTTGACAGACCGGGGGTTATGATGTCGCCATCATAATACATTTCCGGTCAACAGTTGGTCAGACAAGCAGGGCACCTAAAAGAGGTGTCAAGTCCCTTAGGAAAGTTTACAGTAACTGGAACAAGTACTGGCTCAATACTGGCAATCCTCATTGAATCGGCTGCGGGGACCTCAAGTGCGTAAAGCACTTGGTGACAACAGACTCCACGTATCGGGACATAATACTCCCAAAAAGGCTCTTGGAGAGTACTGCTAACGCTCAGCCAATTTCAGGCTCCGTCAACTGTCACCCCATTTGCTCTCAAGAACTGGTAACCAAGCACTCAGCCATAGTCCCTGAAAGCACTACATGGAACACACTCGGGGTGAATGTCATTCCATGCAGTATAGGGGTGAACAGTACAGTACCTAAGGTCTTAGGTCCTGTTGTGAGAGCATCCAACGCTCCCGATGGAAAATCAGACATTGTCACTGGGGTTTAGGGCAAACAGGACCTAAGACCTTAGGTACTGTACTCTTGACCCTTATACTGCATGGAATGACATTCACCCCGAGTGTGTTCCATGTAGTGCCTTCAGGGACTATGGCTGAGTGCTTGGTTACCAGTTCTTGAGAGCAAATGGGGTGATAGTTGACGGAGCCCGAAATCGGCTGAGCGTTAGCAGTACTCTCCAAGAGCCTCTTTGGGAGTATTATGTCCCGATACGTGGAGCCTGTTGTCAGCAAGTGCTTTACACACTTGAGGTCCACGCAGCCGATTCAATGAGGATTGCCAGTATTGAGCCAGTACTTGTTCCAGTTACTGTAAACTTTCTTAAGGGACTTGACACCTCTTTTAGGTGCCCTGCTTGTCCGACCAACTGTTGGCCGGATATGTATTATGATGGCGACATCACCGGATATAAGAATTGAAGTTTCTGACGTAGCACTCAACTACTCGAGAGCAAATCTCGTACTCACGTGCTCGCTCTTCAGCAGTGACGTTCCTAATCTTGTCTCATCTGTGGGATTTTGGGCCCTGTAGGCAGCCGTGTTTGCCCACATTCAGCCTGGACTGGGGACAGGTGTGGGAATCACAGTTGCATTGCACCTGAGCATCTCTGGTAGCAGCTCAGCAGTCACTGGCATGTGCCTTTTCTTGCCCAAATTTCCATGGACGACTGAGGATGAGCGGACACACATTACAGAGAAGAAGATCGTATAGTACCTGAGCAGGAGAACAACCAGAAAGGTTAGGCATGTTTCGTAACTCGAGTAGGCCACATTCAAAGGCCCTGCTGTTGTATCCTTGAGGGGCCATTTTGAGGATCTAAGTGTTAAGCAGCATTGACGGCACCCTCAAAGTGTTCATTTGACTGCAGGTAGTGTGGCGATATAGTTACGTATTTGGTGTATACTCCAACGCTCTATAAAGTCAGCAAACTCTATGCTGGTAAACTGGCATCTTCCATTGGTGAGTAGACACAGGGGAACATCAACCTCTCTGAAGTAGTGGCAGAAGTGCAGTATGGTTCAGGAGGCAATCGTGTCATCTTTGTAAAGAATTACTTTGGACCAGCCAGGGAGATGGCCAGCGACAACGAGGGATTTTCCGGCTACCTGGAAGAAGTCCAAATGGCTTTGATGGGTGATAGTCATTGTGAAGAAGATCCTGTTGTTGTCTGAAATATAGGACTAGGCATGGATTGCAGGCAATGACCATGTTGGCAATATCAGTGTATATTCCAGAAGACAATTTGTCATGCTTAATGTTTGGTAGACTCTGCACCTCGTTGTCTGTCATGGAATTTTGCGAGTGTGTGGTAACATAAAGCTGCAGGAACTAGTATGTTTGCGCTCCATTGAGCATGAGGTCGCCATCAGTAGAGAGGGCTTCTCACAACTTCCAATACGGTAATAAAAAAGCATACAGTTGTACCGATTTGTGGGGAACCCAGACATGATGCAATCTCGAAGGTGAACATAGTGAGGATCGGCCTGTGCTGCTGTCAACATATCTTGCAGGGTCTGGTCAGCATTGATAGTTGGGGTATCCACTTCTTAAGAAGCTATTACTGTGCAGTGCAATGTTGATGACAAACAAACAGCAAATCGTATCTTCGGATGTGGGGTAACTGACTGGTGCTAGGGAGACTGCATCTCGAATCCATATTTTCCGACGTGCTACACAGTAGTACAGTGAATAACTACTGTGTTATGTGCTCCTTCACTCTCTGAAGCTGCGGATTTTCAACAATGTTGATGGTGTAACTGTTGATTGTGGACACTAGTGGAAAATGATCAGTTTGCAGTGTGAAGGTTGGCAGTCTTAGGAGATACAGGGGCATTTTGTGAGGACCCAAGTGTCTCTAGCTCTATTGATGGATACCTCGTCTTATCATCTGTGAAAAAGCAGGATCCAATCCAGACTTCTCAGAGGCATCCGTTATCATGAACCAGTAAGAGGACATAACCTATCACGTAGAGATGAGATGCATCGGTCTGCAAAATCATTGGCAGGGTTGGGTTAAAAGAGATCTGAACAAGTGGGCTTGAGAGTTCATGCTTCACAGGGTTGAAGTCCTGGTTGTGAAGGCTTGGGCAAAGGAGCTGTGTTGTCATGGCAATATCTGGGGATATCTCTGCCATTTGGTTTACTAACCACATGAAGGAAGGTACAACCGTCAGGTTGGACGCTGGGTGGAAGTCTTGCAGAGCCGTATCTCATCCTGGATTTGCAGTTATTCTTTCTTCAGGAAGGGTGAAGCCGCAAAAATTCACTTGTGGCTTATGCCACTGTGAACTTGTCTCTGTTGAAAGTGATGCCATTTTTTTTGGCAGTGACTGTGTAGTTCATGGATCATGTGGTAGTATGTTGGTAGGCCATATTCAAAATGAGAATGTCAGTTACAAGCTTGACATACTGTACTTCTTCATGCCTTGGAGAGCTGGGTTACTGCGGTAACGATAAGCATCGCTGGTGGCAGTGAAGCCCATGGGTTCATGGCAATTCTGGAAGGATCCGTAAGGTGTAATAGAAGTCGTCAGGTGTCGGTCACTCTCTGCTAGCTCCATCTGCCGGTAGCCATGTAGAGCGTCCTTGGTGGTGAAGAATTTGGCATAGTCAACAGGGTGAACAACTGCTATGGGCGCATGTGAAGTGCAAGCTGGTCGGGAGGCTTATGCGTTCAGCGTGGTGAGATCCACTGTGATGCTAACTTCTTTGGTTTTCATGATGAGTGGAGAGAGGCACCATTCCAATGGTTTGCTTCCTCAATCTTAATGAGTGGTTGATGGCCCATGGAGTCTAGTTCATTCTTGACAGGTTTTCAGAAAGTGTGGGTGATTTGCTGTGAAGCATTTATGGCAAATAGGGCTGCATCTTCTTTGAGGAGAATTTTCATGGGAGCGCCTGCTATCAGCCTTATTGAAGCTGCTTTAAGGTCCTCCTTAGATATGAATTTGAAAATTTGGAGGAAATATTTTCGGGCCTTGTCAGGGGTCATGTTGGCATGGAAGGGTAGCTCCTTACATCGCTTAACAAGGACGACCTATATGATGATTCGTGGAAAGCCTTGCAGGATGATGGCCAACTCCTTGCAGTTTTCATATGACATGAGTGGTATCAGAATACCTTTGTGGACTATATTTTGGTGAGACAGGAAGGAGAAGGACAGGGTGGCCTTAATGGTACCTGAAGCCGTTGTTATTTTTATTCATCTGCCGTAGGTATCATTGAGATGGCAAGAAGCTGTAGTTCATTCCAATTGCTGGGGGCCCATCACTTGTATATTGGCTCATGTGTCTGGAAGCATTATAATCTTGGATGTCTGGGTGATGCTGAGGGGCAAGTAGTTGTGGAAAGGGTATCTACCTTGTGACAATTGGAGGGCTTGCTAGAAGGGGATGTGGCACTTTTTGGCGCTCATCTGTTGTCGGCAACATATGTTATAGTGATTCACTTAGACGTAGTGTCTGTTTGTGACCTTGTTGGCAGGGCACTTAAGAGTCCTCACCAGTGTTCCTTACAGGTAGTTTCTTCATACACTGTTGGCGGCTGGACACTTTTCTGCAGAGCCATGCTTCTTTGTGCAGGAGGGGCAATAAGTGTGCCTGTTAGGGGTGGGTTGTGAAGTAGCACCTCTGCTACCATGACCTTTGGTTTTCTTTGTAGGTAGAGATGGTACTCAATTTAGGAGGGGCACGTATTGCTGTGGTGGCTGTCGATGTCACCTCATAAGAGTGACATTTGTTCACTGTGGTGATCAATGAAGCTGAAGCATTCAGGCCAATGAGCTCTTTGTCCATGACTCCCATGATTTGGATCATTTTACCTTGAGACTCTTTGCAAGCAGCAGGTTGTACAGGACAGATGTCTATATCCTCTGTTACGTTCTTCAGTCAGACGTAGAAATAGCTAAAACTTTTCTTTTCCTTCTGTTTGAGGAAAGCAGGTTTCTATGTCGTAAAGCTTCATTCCGCAAATTCGTAATGTGTTCCTGGAGAACATCGAGGACTTCCATGCTCTGATACGTGTCTGGTGTTATGTTGAATATGTATTCGAGTATTCTTTGGTTCTCAGGCTGAGGCACATACAAAGTTGTATTAATTGCTTCCTGTAATAATTATTAGGTCCACCATCGTGCTGTGGTTATCATAGTGTCTACGCTATTCCCTAAATCTGATATGTGGCTTTGGGACATAAGGGCGGTGGTGTTTGACAATGGCCTTCTGTGAGGGTGGTGGCTGGGTGGGCAATGCCTGTGAGGATTGTGTGGGAAGATTTTGTGACTGCTGGTGTTGCTTGCTGGTGGGCAGAGCTGACCCTAGCTTCAAAATGATGGGGGAATGCTGCTCTTCCTAATTTCTTTTTAAGTTGTCTTCTTGGCAGTTGTATTCTCTTCAACGTTGATCCTCCTCTCAACGACATGCAGCCAACTCAGACTGTTGAGATTCCTCCATATATTTGAGCTTTAAATCCCCACCTGAAGCTTTGAAAGGCAGTATATTCAGATGTGGTAAGAACAAATGTGTGGGTTACACCATTGCAAAATCTGATAGGGTTCCAGTGTATTGGTGAGACTGAGTGTGAAGGCAACTGGCAGTCATCAGTGTCCTTGTTGCGTTGCATATCCCTAGAATCGTCTTGATGTGTGGTAGAAGCCATTATGGATCATTTTAAGCTGCGTCATTCACATTTTAAAAGAAGAGAAGAAAAGATGAGAGAGAATTTGTATAGTTTGAATCTTAAAATCAACTGTAGCAAAGATTGGCAGCCACAGGAGGGCTCCCGGAGGGGGTGGGCACAGACAACGGACCATTGAGACGCAATGGGTAATGTGTGTTCAGTGGTGAGAGAGAATGAACACACATCGGGGTGCAGAGCTTGGTGGAAGTGGAGGGATCTCCTGTATGTTTGGAGAGGGACATAAGAAAAATACTACCCACTAAAATCAAAACACTAACACCACACTGCACTGGGACTGCATCATGTCACAAACACCACACCAACACTGTAAGATCCATATGCTATCATAAGCTGTGTACTGGGGAGGATACTACAGTGTTTGGGCTTGTCGGACTAATGTTCTGGTGTGCATCTCTTCGGATGATACTGGAACTGAAACCAGACACTTTTTCTTTTACCTTTATGATGTGATAGCTACTCAGTTGTTTGCTTTTATGCTATTTTTCACCCAGAGAACTATTTTTTTTTTCTAAGATATTAAAAGATCTTTTGGAACTTAAAGCGTTATACTTGCAACGAATATTTTCATTAAGTCTTTTTATAGTTAATTTATGAAAGATCTCTTTTAATGTTTTTACTATTAAAATATGTTATTTTAATTGTTCATCACTTCTCTTGTAGGTTTTTTATTTCCTTTAATCATTGGGCTATTTTTCCCTGTTGGAGCCCTTGGGCTTATAGCATCTTAATTTCCAACTAGGGATGTAGCCTAGTTATAATACTGTAATAGCAATAAAAATAATAATAATAATAATAATAATAGTTATATAATAGGTTAATGCTAGAAGAGATCTTGTTTAGTAGCTTTAGTAAGATGCAATTTTTAAGACTTGGTTTTCATTTTGATAAATTGTTCTGCCTGTTTAGTGTACAGTAGTCAGGTTAGGTTAGGACTTAGGTCAATGAACTAAGGTTGTATGTAGTTAAAATAAGCTGGCCTTATGACAGCATCTTCTTTTGCTCCAGGAGCATCCCATAACTATAAAGGACCTCTTGAGAATAGGCTTTCATATTCCCTAAATGGGATTTTGACATTTAACCAGATTTTGACATTTAACCAGATTTTGACATTTAACCAGATTTTGACATTTAACCAGATTTTGACATTAACCAGATTTTGACATTTAACCAGATTTTGACATTTAGCCAGAATTTGGCTTCTCTGATATTAGATAAATGTGTGCAAAATTTCATATAGCAACTACCGGTATTTCTTTTGTCAAATTACCAAAAATAGCAGAGTTTATTAGCTTCTGTTGCATTTTAGTCTGAAATACTACCACTAGAGAGTTACTGGGTCCTTTAACCTGCTAGACAGTACTACATTGGAGCCATCTCTCTATGGTCTTCCACTGTCTTGGGTTAGAGTTCTCTTGCTTGAGGGTACACTCGGGCACACTATTCTATGTAATTTCTCTTGTTTTGTTGAAGTTTTTATAGTATATATAGGAAATATTTATTTTAATGTTACTGTTCTTAGAATATTTTATTTTTCCTTGTTTCCTTTCCTCACTGGGCTATTTTCCCTGTTGGAGCTCTTGGGATTTTAGCATCCTGTTTTTCTAACTAGGGTTGTAGCTTAGCAAGTAATAATAATAATAATAATAATAATAATAATAATTATCGGTGGAACTTTTGAAGTTCAAATTTGCAGTGAATGTTTTTATATTGAACAGGCTGACATAAGTCTCTCTTAATAATTAATATGTGAAAGTTCTATTTTAATGGTATTACCATTCTTAAAATATGTTGTTTTAATTGTCCATTACTACTCTTGTAGTTTATTGCCTTTCCTCACTGGGCTGTTTTTCCCTGTTGGGGCCCTTGGGCTTATAGCAGCCTGCTTTTCCAACTAGGGTTGTAGCTTAGCTAGAAATTATAATAATAATAATAATTTAGTATTTGTGTGAATAGGATCATGATTAGTTTATTATCTTTATTAGGAGCCACCCACTGGTACTAGCCATTGCAGTTGGGAATACATACACATAGATATACAGTATACTGTATTGTGCATATAGTCATGCTTGTGTCTGCATGAATACATAACACACATACATAAATGTGTATCTACAGTATGTGTATATATGGATGTGTGTATGCATTTATATGTACACACATACATACAGACTATATATATTATATATATATATATATATATATATATATATATATATATATATATATATATATATATATATATATATATATATATATATAATATACATATAAATAGTGTGTGTTTGTATGTATGGTTGCACACATAGGCCTACCTCTATCAACCATCTGAAAATATTGTATAAAACGGCGTAGTATTTGCTATAAAGCCAATATGCTTTAATAGCATTTAGTATAATTTAATTATAATTGATATCAGACAGGGTAAATGAAGAAAAATATCTATACTTTTCATAGATTAGATTGAAAGTTGATGTTCTAGAATTTGAGTTTCTCGACTGACCTTCACACACACACACACACACACACACACACACAGAGAGAGAGAGAGAGAGAGAGAGAGAGAGAGAGAGAGAGAGAGAGAGAGAGGGGGGGGGGATATTTGTCAAGGTCGCTGGAACTGCGAGAGAGGTTGAACACCGTTATGAAAATTGATTCACTTCTTAATTACGCATGCTAGTAATTCATTTTACATTATCTGCGTTGATAATATTTGATCTTGTTTAACATATATTTCGTTGTAATGAAGAAAATTGGTTAGATTTGAAGATAAAAACGACATTTTAAAACCTTAAAAAGGACCATCGGCCTAAAGCTTCCTCCTGTCAGCTGGAGGTGATGACGTCATAATTTTGTTTCGGTTTTGTCGTAATATTAGGCTTACTGAGCTAATTAAGGGTGATATTATAATGAAATTAGTATTAATGGTTATATTAATTATTATAACGAGTTTGTGTAGTGTTTATATCCTATTCTTAGAGATGTACACTTCGTGAATCGTATGATATAGTGGTTTCCAGATACCGAGAATTCGATTCAGTATTTAAAAACGGCCATAATTCTTATATGCAAGCTTTTTGATATACTTTATTCATAGCATTAATGTATATAAGTATTGCGTATGCTCATCCTCTAAAGAACATGCCGGTATAATAGAAATTAAATTGATAAATAAGTAAAATTAGCGGACATTTCGTCTGAAGCTGGTTCGATATCGGACATTTCCGATCGTCAACTCAATGCAATTTGGCTTCTATTATACCGGCTTTATGCCTTCAATATTCTGAATAAGGCTTATATATATGGATTCCTGCCATGGAAAAACCTATTTTAGGAAGGGAAAATGTGAAAATTAATGCCGATTTCATTTAAAATGGTGATTCGAAGTTTCGAGGCGAAGCTGTGAGGCATAACCCTTATAACGGCGCAGAGTTAGCAGATCTGCCCAAAGACAGTATAGGAAAATAGTAGGCCTACTTATGAAAATTCCTGCTTCATAATCAAATATTTTTTTTTATTATATTGAATTAGTTATGATAAACATTCGTTGAAAATACATTAACCTGTTTTATCAACAAGGTTATAAGATAAAATGATTATTACTTACAAAATAATAGCATTGGTTCAAGATTTAATTACCATAATATGTATTATTATTATTATTATTATTATTATTATTATTATTATTATTATTATTATTATTATTGTTATTATTATTACTGTATTATTATTACTGTATTATTATTATTATTATTATTATTATTATTATTATTATTAGCCAAGCTACAGCCCTATATATATATATATATATATATATATATATATATATATATATATATATATATATATATATATATATATATATATATATATATATATATATATATATATATATATATATATATATATATATATATATATATATATATATATATATATATATATATAATCTTGTTTCTCAAATCTTGATTATTCCTCTAAAACTCATTTCCATTTAAAAACTTTTCATTAATGGTGTTTTCAAATTACAATCTGTGTTTTTTTTATTTATTTTCTTCCCACTTAGTGATTTGCCATCACTTTCAGTCAAATATTATTTTTCATTAATCATGTAGTTAATTTATTTCCATATTTTATTTCCTTTCCTTACTGGGCTAATTTCCCTCTTGGAGTCTTTGGGCTTATAGCATCCTGCTTTGTAAAGTAGGGTTGTAACTTAGCTAATGATAATAATAATAATAATAATAATAATAATAATAATAATAATAATAATAATAATAATAATAATGATGATAAACTTCTCCACAACTTTATCATTTTAATAAGCTTTCATACCAAATACAATGTTTTAGATATATATATATATATATATATATATATATATATATATATATATATATATATATATATATGTATATATATAGTATATATATATATATATATATATATATATATATATATATATATATATATATATATATATATATATATTAAAAGTACTGTACAGTATCTAAATCATCCACATTCCTTTCATAGTACCAATTACTTTAAAAATCCTTTACTTTTTCTCCTTTTCTCACAATTTTCAATAATATTCTGAGTTAATTAATTGAAATCATGGATGACTTTGTATGAATTTGTTTCCCTAGATTGATTGCATTCCTGCTGTTTCAAATTGCAACATAGGTTTCTCTCTTACTCTCTGTACCTCTGGTTATCAATGCTTTGCAGTTTTGATTACAAAATTAGTAATTACTACTGCTAGAGAGTTATGGGGTCCTGTGACTGGCCAGACAGTACTACATTGGATCCTTCTCTCTGGTTACAGTTCACTTTCTCTTTGCCTAGACATACGCCGAATAGTCTGGCATATTCTTTACAGATTCTCCTCTGTCCTCATACACCTGACAACACTGAGATTACCAAACAGTTCATCTTCACCCAAGTGTCTTTCTCTTAGAAGAGTTGCTTACCATAGCTAAAGAGTTCCTTCTACCCTTTAGAGGTTAAAGGGGTCAGCTGGGCAAGACCAACCCCTCATTGTGGTCCCCAACCACAGCACTGGCCTCCTCCGTAAACAATTTAAACTCATGGTCCTGGGCGGGTATCAATCTGGCACCATGCGAATGCTAGTCAAATACAGTACCACTGTACTAGCCAGAAGGCTTGTATTGTATTGATGTTGTTTAACAAATATTCTAGTTTTATACTGACCCAAATTATGAAAACAACAATATCAGGTTATACCGTTTACTAATTCATAGCCATTCTGGTCTTACAACCTTTCTTAGGCTACAATTATCTATTGAAATTGTCTATATATAAGTCCAGATACACAGCTAGCTGTACTGAACATTTACAGACAGAGTTGATTCCATTGTTGTATCGGTTGCCCTACGTATCTGTTTTGACGTTGTTAATAGTTTATATGTGATATATCTGTTCTGACGTTGTTACTGTTTTTAGAATGATTTATTGTTAATTTGTTCTCATCATTTATTTATTTCCTTATTTCCTTTCCTCACTGGGCTATTTTTCCCTATTGGAGCCCTTGGTCTTATAGCATCTTGCTTTTCCAACTAGGGTGGTAGCTTGGCTAGTAATAATAATAATAATAATAATACTTTGGGACAGATATATTCATTTTGGACATGGAATCCATTCTGATCCCTTTTTTTCTGATCCCCATAGTTCATTCTGATGCTAAGGAAAAGGAAATTTAATGAATAAGAAGAATGATTAGTATATACTGTATGGTAGATTGCTTCAAGGATCTGTAACAGTTGGAAAGGCATATTCTAGAAGTTTTATTCTAGCTGTTACCAAGTTGTGGAATGATCTTCCTAATCCGGTAGTTGAATCAGTAGAACTTCAAAAGTTCAAAGTTGGAGCAAATGTTTTTATGTTGACCAGGCTGACATGAGTCTTTTTATTGTTTATATATGACATAACTGTTAATAGTTTATATATGACATCTATTTTGACGTTACTGTTTCTAGAACGATTTATTGTTAATTTGTTCTCATCATTTATTTGTTTCCTTGTTTCCTTTCCTCATTGGGCTATTTTTCCCTATTGGAGCCCTTGGGCTTATAGCATCTTGCTTTTCCAACTAGGGTGGTAGCTTGGCTAGTAATAATAATAATAATAATAATAATAATTAATTCTAAATTGTTTTACATATAAATTTCTGCATTTTTTGGGTTTTTCAACATTTTGTTGGGTGTTCTCTTCCTTGTATACTTGTATACTTTGTATATGTTACGCTGCTTTCTGCCTTTATTTGGATAATCAGGAGATTAGTTCATGTGACATGAATTTGTAAGCTTAGTTTGCTGTATTAAAGGCACCAGTTTGTCTCCATAAGATTCATCATATACAGGATACTGTATTTGTTATGTCTCTGTATTATGATACAGTATAATTGGTAACTTTGCTAAGGTGCGCTTATCAAAGTAAAGTGCATAGTGGCCGCTTTCCTCATGGTACGGGTAGAAGAGACTCTCTAGCTATGGTAAGCAGCTCTTCGAGGAGAAGGACACTCCAAAATCAAACCCTTGTTCTCTAGTCTTGGGTAATGCCATAGCCTCTGTACCATGGTCTTCCACTGTCTTGGGTTAGAGTTCTCTTGCTTGAGGGTACACTTGTGTATACTATTCTATCTAATTTCTCTTCCTCTGGTTTGTTAAAGTTTATATAGTTTATGTTGGAGATATTTATTTTAATGATGTTACTCTTTTTTAAATATTTTATTTTCACTTTTTCCTTTGATCACTGGGCTATTTTCCCTGTTGGAGCCCCTGGGCTTATAGCATCCTGCTTTTCCAACAATGGTTGTAGTTTAGCCAGTAATAATAATAATAATAATAATAATACTGGATTCTCCTTTACAGCTTAGTCTTGTAAGAAATTTTTTTTCCACTTTTCTACCTTGTGATCTCCAATATAAAGATTCTTGTACATGTTTAAAGACAGTTTGGATTCTCAGGTCACTTTGATTCCACAACCATTGGATGAAATCAGTCTTTGTGCATATACATGATGCAATCTTGTTTTCATTTTCTCCTGGCTTTAAAGCTTCATTCTTTTGGTAGTGGAAATTGCACTGGAAGATGGTGTATGATTATGGTGTACAGTAGTTTGGTATAAATTTTACTATTTTCTATGTATCTTCAATGGTTGAAAGAACAGATCAGAAATGAATTTTGTTGTTATATTGAAGAGCTTTGCATTTCGTTCTGTTATTTTTTTTTCTTCTTTTCTTTTTTTACATTTTCTGGGTCTCAAGGTTATAGTATACACCTTTTTTGGGTTTATTTATGCATATAAATGTATGTAATTTGTTTATATTGAAGTATTTTCTGCCAATTTGGGATAATTAGGTCAAGTACAGTAGTACAGTATAACTTTCTTATCATACAGTAGTAAACTCTGTCTGCTATTCTAAGCAGTTTATTTCACTATAAAATATCAGTACATATGCCAGTGGAGAAGGTGGTAGAAACTTCTGTATTCGAATGTATCAATTAGTAACTTAGCTAGGGTATGTTTAGCATAATAAATTGCAGAGTTACTAGGTGTTTCATTACAAGGTTAGACATACAGGGAATTCTCATCTCTCTACCATCTTATGGATTTTTATTTAGATTCTTAGCACAGCCTCCCAGTTCAAAGAATGCCAGATATTGAGGGCCTTTTCATTTGCCGAACTGTTTGTGGCATTAAGTGTAAATTTCTACAAATATCCTACAGTTGATGTTTGTTTTACTGTCGGTTTATTGTTTCCATATCTCCCAGTTCTTTCATATCATATATGGGTAATAATAGTATTATTATGTATGGTGTTTCTGATTTAAGCCTCTAGCCAGAGAAACAAGAATCATTGGCTGGTTATGAAAACGTTACAAGAGAGATCCCAAGCCTTGCATAGTTATTGTGAAGTTATTGGCCTTTTTAGGAAGATTATAACTGTTATAAATTATTTTGCGAGATCATTGATCTCTCTTATAGGTGATGTGCCTTAAGTCGATCACTCAGTTTCTTTTCTAATCTGATAGGCTTAGAACTTTTTTGTGCTACGATATTTGCCAACGTTAATATTCAGAGTTCAAAGATGGAAGTAGGATTTTGACTCAGAATTGGGTAGTGCCATAGCCTCTGTACCTTGGACTTCACTGCCCTGGGGTAGAGATCTCTTGCTTGAGGGTACACTTAGGCACAGTACTCTATCTTATTTCTCTTCCTCTTGTTTTTTAATATTATATAGTTTATATATGAAATATTTTTGAATGTTGTTACTCTTCTTGAAATATATTATTCTAATAGTTCATTACTTCTCTATTAGTTGATTTCCTTATTTTCTTTCTTCAATGGGCTATTTTCCCTGTTGGGGCCCCCCCGGGCTTAAAGCATCCTGCTTTTCCACCTAGGGTTGTAGCTTACCAAGTAATAATAATAATAATAATAATAAAAATAATAATTATAAATGATAATGATAATAATAATGATGGTGATGATGGTTGTGTTATGTCATTTGAGAGAGATGGAATTACATCTTGGTCATATACATTTTGATAAGTTTGTCATTTGGAGTTTTCAGTTGTAAAATACCCATAGACAATTCATTAAAACTATTGTTTTCTATGCTGAATTTGAGTGCATTTAATACGGACAATCAATTAGATTGTGTTTATTCAAACATCTGGGTCTCTTACCAAGATGATGATGAATTAGTACTGGTAATCTTCATAGCTAAAGGGATTAGTAATGTCTAATTCTAAACTTTTATGAAGGAGTTAGCTCTCTGGTAGTGTGTGATGTTAACCTTGTTCAGTGCTTTCCTCCAGCCTTTTCCTTCTAACCAATTGTTAACTGCTTTCCAATCTGCCTTTCATCGTGTAAGGGGACCAAACATCACTGAATGCAATCTTTGTAATGATAAAGGATTGCCATTGAATCAGAATAGTTGTGCTAAAAAGGGATTGGTTGAAATTCATGAGCTTTCCCAGGATTCTCGTGTTTTTTAACACATTTCCTTACATGTATGATAAGTTATTTATGTGTAATGCATTGGGATTAAGTACTGTGATGGTGAAAGTTTATTGTCATGTGTTTAGATATTAATCTCAACAGCAATGGGCCACTGAAACATAAGGGGACACAGAAAGTTGTGTTTAATTTGGAAGTGCAATATGTAGTTGTTCATTCTCTTATACAATATATACAGGAGTAGTTGATACAAAATTGATTTGAATAATTGAAATAAAAGTGACTGGTGGTACTTGAAATATTATTAAGAATATAGTACATGTATGTACAATACAGCATGCAGTATTGATATTCTTGAAATAAACATTTTGTTTAGTGACAAACTTTATAATAAATCCTATTCACCTTACTTTGGCTTCATGATATCGCATATTACAGCCAGATTCACTGCACAGGACTATTTCTCCATACATGAGTTAGACTTTACCCCAGTTGTAGTTCATGTACAGTATATTAGCTACAAATTCTCATTTGCCAAGTAAATCAGAAGATTCTATCCGATGACAGTATCTCGGTTACAATCGTCCATTTTCCCAGTGAATTATAATTACTCTAGTTACAGAAATTGAAGCATTCTTTGCCTGTGTCAAATTGAAGGACCTCAATGTGTGTTGATGGTAACTTCCTTTATGTCCCTGGTTTACTGTGTGATGCTTATTGCACAGTGCTCAAGCACTGTATGCTTCATGGCCTCATCATCAGGGTTTGGACGACTGCACAAGAGGACATTTTATTATATTGATTCATTAGAGATTATTGAAGTTGTCTTAGGATTGACTTTGTGATATGCTCTGTACCATGGTCTTCCACTGTCTTGGGTTAAGAGATCTCTTGCTTGAGGAAACACTTGGGCACACTATTCTGTCTTGTTTCTCTTCTTGTTATTTTGAAGTTTTATCCTCATGTTATTTTCAAGTTTTCATATTTTTTATCCTCTTGTTATTCTCAAGTTTTTTCTTTATAGTTTACTTTTGAAAGATTTATTTTAATGTTATTATTGTTCTTAAATATCTCTTGTAGTTTTTCCTTATTTCCTTTCTGTACGGGGTTATTTTCCCTGTTGGAGCTCTTGGGCTTATGCATCCTTTTTTCTCCAAATAGGGTTGTTAGGTTAGCAAGTAATAATAATAATATTAATAATAATAATACTAGTCCTTCATGCAGGGGGACAAGTATTCTGCTTAATATTTTTCTCTGATGAATTCCTAAAACACTTCAACTGGAAGGTGTAGGTGCATTTTCTACATCTGTTATACTAGGACCTTAGGGTCATCCCAGTTCACATGTTTAAGTCTAAATGAAAGGTTATGAACGTGAATGTCCTGGCTGTTATCATGAAGGGACTCTTGAGATCTTACTTCCTCATCAGTCATGTATTTTCTCCTTGTGTGTGTGAGTTAGGAATGGTGAAAGCTGAATCAGCCTTTTTAAAGTAACCCTTCCCCATAGAGAGTAATAATTGCATCAGTGCACATGAAGCAAGAACACGGTAGGCATTACTTAAATGTCTTTGCGTTGTCCTTTCGACCTCTATGTGGACCTGATTTTAGATTTTAACGTTTAACTATACTTCAGCTCCCAATTAATTTCTTCCATCTTGCTGTCTAACCATATGACTTCCTTTCATGCAACAACTGCAATGTTCTCCTTCAGTTTCACATGCCAATGAATGGCTCTCTTAGCTCCAGTGCCAGACCTCTTGGGCAAAATTCATAAATCTAATCCAATGTCTCTTTCAATAGGCTAAAAATTCCAGTCTGTGTCATAAGCTTCTGGGTCTGTAGACTAGGTTTCAGATATTCTCTTTTGGGAGTTGTATTTTGTATGGTTTGATCAACAATTTATAAGGCTTTTCATAATTGTCATTATTATAGCCAGGGGTGTAGCTAGAGACTTTGGCGGGGGGGGGGGGGGGGTTGCTTGGTCAGTAAAGAGGCCCCCCCCCTCCCTGTTACCTTTATGAGTTGGTATTAATTTTAGGTGTTTACTTACCCTATTGACGCAAAGGGGCTCGGTTAGATTTCGCCATTCGTCTCTATCTTTTCAATTCAATACTTTTCCATTCATCATCTACTTCATGCTATATTTTCAATTCAATACTTTTCCATTCATCATCTACTTCATGCTATCTTTTCAATTCAATACTTTTCCATTCATCATC
Source organism: Palaemon carinicauda (assembly GCF_036898095.1). Taxonomy (NCBI): domain Eukaryota; kingdom Metazoa; phylum Arthropoda; class Malacostraca; order Decapoda; family Palaemonidae; genus Palaemon; species Palaemon carinicauda. The sequence goes on from NW_027171020.1 coordinate 112,158, forward strand.
TACTTCACGCATCATAGTCCTTAGCCATGTAGGCCTGGGACTTCCAACTCTTCTAGTGACTTCTGAAGACCAGTTGAAAGTTTGGTGAACTAATCTTTCTTGTGGAGTGTAAAGAGCGTGTCCAAACCATCTCCATCTACCCCTCATAATCATCTCCATCTACCCCTCATGATTTTATTTATAATTAAGTTTTTTTTTTACTTATCTCACCTTGCTTTGAACTTCATTTCTGACCATGCTTTGGAGGTCCCCTTTCTTCAAGGGCTGGGGAGGGGATACCTTCAAACCACCCTTCTCTTGTCCCCTGTAAGCTAAGCCACTGATTATAGCATAGTTTATCATT
>NW_027171020.1:122500-125000 GCF_036898095.1 Palaemon carinicauda
TAAAACTTCAAAAGTTCAGAATAGCAGTAGATGTTTTTATGTTGAACAGGCTAACATGAGTCTTTTTATAGTATATATATGAAATATCTGTTTAGATATCGTTTCTGTTTTTCCAATATTTCAATTGTTCATTATTTCTCATATCGTTTATTTATTTCCTCACTGGGCTATTTTTACCTGTTGGAGCCCTTGGGCTTATAGCATATTGCTTTTCCACCTAGGGTTGTAGCATAGCTAGAAATAATAATAATAATAATAATTATAATAATGATAATAATAATAATATGGTGGTTAATGAACAATGGGTATTTTGATATACAGATTATGATTCCCCTTTTGCATTAATTCAATATTGTATATTGTTCTCTAGTCTCGGGTAATGCCATATCTGTAGAGTCTGTACCATGGCCTTCCACTGCCTTGGATTAGAGTTCTCTTGCTTGAGGGTACACTCGGGCACGATGTATTGTCTTATTTATCTTCCTCTTGTTTTATTCTTTTATTTTTTTTTTGTAGTCTTTATAGTTTATGTATGAAAGATCTAATTTAATGTTGTTTCTATTTCCATTCTTTATAACTTCTGTAGTTTTTTATTTTCTTGTTTCCCTTCCTCACTTGATATATATAATCATTGCTTGGTTTATGATGGCGTTTCCCAGTACCCAATAGAAAACGTTACTAAGCTGTTAAGTCACTAATCTGATAAGTTTGCAATATGCTGTACACATGAACACATTAATGGTTGAAGTATTTCTGTTTGGTAATTTATATGCATATATATATATATATATATATATATATATATATACAAAATAAAAACCCATAGAACCTTTGAAATTGCAATTATCGTACTGAAACAACTAATGTTCTGAGCTTTGAAGAAACATCTCTCATGTTATCGAAGTCTTGAGTAACAGAACGTAAAATACAAAATTCAAATATTTCGTAGATCATTTGGTTCATCTCTGAAATAACTTTTTGAAAATTGTCAATTGCACAGTATTCTGTGGCCCACAATCGTGGCACCATCGCAGAACACTTTTAGAGTTATATATATATATATATATATATATATATGGAGGTAGGTAGTAGGTTTGCCAGGGCACCAGCCACCCGTTGAGATACTACCACTAGAGAGTTATGGGGGTCTTTTGACTGTCCAGACAGTACTACATTGAAACCTTCTCTCTGGTTACGGTCTATTTTCCCTTTGCTTACACACACGCACCGAATAGTCTGGCCTATTCTTTACAGATTCTCCTCTGTCCTCATACACCTGACAACACTGAGATTACCAAACAATTCTTCACCCAAGGGGTTAACTACTGCACTGTAACTGTTCAGTGGCCACTTTCCTCTTGGTAAGGGTAGAAGAGACTCTTCAGCTATGGTCAGCAGCTCTTCTAGGTGAAGGACACTCCAAAATCAAACCACTGTTCTCTATTCTAAGGTAGTGCCATAGCCTCTGTACCATGGTCTTCCACTGTCTTGTGTTAGAGTTCTCTTGCTTGAGGGTACACTTGGGCACGCTGTATTGTCTATTTTCTCTTCCTCTTGTTTTGTTAAAGTTTTTATAGTTTGTAAAGGAGATATTTATTTTAAAGTTATATACTCTTTTTAGATTTTTACTTTTCCTTGTTTCTTTTCCTTGTTTCTTTTCCTCATTGGGCTATTTTCCCTGTTGGAGCCCCTGTGCTTATAGCATCCTGCTTTTCCAACTAGGGTTGTATTTTAGCAAGTAATAATAATAATATATATATATATATATATATATATATATTTATATATATATATATATATACATATATATACATACACACACACACACACACACACACACATATATATATATATATATATATATATATATATATATATATATATATATATACATACCTACATATATATGTGTGTGTGTGTGTATGTGTCCCTTTCTGAGTAAGGGATATCATAACTAGGTGAAATGGTTTGTATATCACCATGATCAGCAAAGCTCTACTAGTTAGGGCAACCTATACTAGGTTGGTTTGCTGTGAGTTATCAGATAAAAGTCTCCCAAGATCAGCAATCAGCAGTTGGCTTGCGTTGTGATAAATACTGGCCAAACCCCAGACATGATTAAGGACATGTCTTAGCCCTTTGTCTTGTGGTGGGTTAGAAATGGCGTGTGTTGTTTAGATGTGTGAGCGGTTGAGTCTATATAATCAGTTTCATAATTTGAAATATTGAGGAAATGTTTGTTTGTTACTGAATTCACTTCAGTACTTCCATGAAATTCTTATCAAATTAAACCCTAGAGTTAATTTCTCTCTCTCTCTCTCTCTCTCTCTCTCTCTCTCTCTCTCTCTCTACGGCCTTGTACTGGAGACTTATTAATTGAATGAAAATTGTAACATAACATATTGCAAGTGAGCTAAAAAACTTGGTTGGTGTAATCCCTGGTCTTGAGACAGATTGTGTGGAGGCCTTGTCACTCCCAACTTCATATGTAGAGGAGAAT
>NW_027171020.1:137500-152500 GCF_036898095.1 Palaemon carinicauda
TTTTAATTAAGATTTCAAAGGCCGTACAGGTCTTCATCTATATCATAACTATGTTTTACCCTCAAGCTTTCCATGGACATCAGATATCTTCTATCCAGATACTAATATCATTTTCCTTTCTGGTGGGATGCATAAAGACCTCCTGATTACAGGGCAACGGAAATAATCTATGGAACTCTACAGTCAAATAGAAACGTAAATATTGTTCAAGAACTTTTGGAAAAGAATTTCCACTGACCTACCCATATTGTGAAGGTTTAGCAAAGATTATTTCAATGTGGCAGAGGGGGAGTTAGCTTGGATTACCTAAACTCTTAAAAAACCGTAATTTTAATCCGAAATTCTCCGTTAAAATTTACTGTTCTCAGCCCTATCTCAGTATAATACAGGCAACAGTAATTTTTAACCTACTTTGTTATTATGTTTTACAAGTTCGGTGACCGTAATATCACTCCTTTTCGCCAACATAGCCGTTTTTAAATCGGTAAATGCCCGATAACATTTATTCCATGATTTTTTTACCGTTTTTTTTATGGCAATTTTTTAACAGTGTAGTAGAGGGGCATTGCTGTCATTTCATTTCACGAGGTGCTCTGCAGGCAATACTCATGGTTTTTTCGTCACCCTTTTGTTTCCTAGCTGCACATATTTTTTAAGCCATAAACTTTATGGCTGTTTTAGATTTCTTCTCTGTTTTCTCTGTTGTTGTCTAACCTTACTTTCACTTTATGGTACAACAACAGGTTTTCCATATGACCTAAGTTCACAATTCCATACCTGGCTTAAGGGATTTGCCATGACCTGATTAACCATCCATATCAACCATGATTTCTGGATTATATATATTTTCCTCATTTTGGAATACTCATTATATCATACAATTTTCGTGCTTATAATTCGTATCCTATTTCAACCCTGTAAGTATATAATGGAAGGTCCTTGTCTCGGTCATGGGACACCTCAAGATTGAGGTACAAAAGATCTGAATGCTTAAGCTTAATGGGGTTTTGCCGATGCAAACTTTTGGTTACTATAGGGTTTCGTTTAGTCCCAAAGAGAGAGAGAGAGAGAGAGAGAGAGAGAGAGAGAGAGAGAGAGAGAGAGAGAGAGAGAGAGAGAGAGAGAGAGGACGATGATTGAAGGGAAATTGTGAAAGGTAGCTGACGAAGTCATTAGATGAAATCAGAGGTTTAGACCACCCTGTTTTTACAACTTAGGCTGTAGCTTAGCTAGTAATGATATTATAACTTTGTTGTAAGTTCTTGATTAAAACCAACAATTCAAAGAAATTTATTTGAGAGATTAATCTTTATAAGCCTTTTAAGGGCGTACTGTTCCCTTTTCAGAGGTGTTGAACTACCTGAAGAGAGAGGCAGTTGGTCCCCAGAAGTTTGTCACATGCCAGTTTCGTGAATTCTACACATATCTATCTATCTATCTATACACATACATATATGTTCATATTGGATAGACATCTTAGTAGCATCGCAAAATTCACAAACAGCATCTTTTCGGACAGTCTTTGCTCGATAGTAGGATAAGAAGAAAATTGCATTAGCGTTTTTCCATTAATTATTTGGACAAAACACGTTACGACATCAACTAATAAACGGAGAAACGTAAATGTTATCCTGTTATCCTAAAAACTATCTGGAGCAGAATGTGCCCAGACAGATTCTGTCTTCAAATTATAAACATAAAGTACCATATATATATATATATATATATATATATATATATATATATATATATATATATATATATATATATTTATTCAAATAAGCCATATATATTTTTGATACATTAATGTCTGGATTCTCTTAACGACCTCGGGATCAGAGCCCCAGGCGAAATCACACAAAGACAAGAGCTTGGCTCCGGCCGGGAATCGAACCCTGGTCGGCAAGCTTGTATAGACCAGGGTTCGATTCCCGGCCGGAGCCAAGCTCTTGTCTTTGTGTGATTTCGCCTGGGGCTCTGATCCCGAGGTCGTTAAGAGAATCCAGACATTAATGTATCAAAAATATATATATATTTTTGATACATTAATGTCTGGATTCTCTTAACGACCTCGGGATCAGAGCCCCAGGCGAAATCACACAAAGACAAGAGCTTGGCTCCGGCCGGGAATCGAACCCTGGTCGGCAAGCTTGTATAGACCAGGGTTCGATTCCCGGCCGGAGCCAAGCTCTTGTCTTTGTGTGATTTCGCCTGGGGCTCTGATCCCGAGGTCGTTAAGAGAATCCAGACATTAATGTATCAAAAATATATATATATTTTTGATACATTAATGTCTGGATTCTCTTAACGACCTCGGGATCAGAGCCCCAGGCGAAATCACACAAAGACAAGAGCTTGGCTCCGGCCGGGAATCGAACCCTGCCGAAGCCAAGCTCTTGTCTTTGTGTGATTTCGCCTGGGGCTCTGATCCCGAGGTCGTTAAGAGAATCCAGACATTAATGTATCAAAAATATATATATATTTTTGATACATTAATGTCTGGATTCTCTTAACGACCTCGGGATCAGAGCCCCAGGCGAAATCACACAAAGACAAGAGCTTGGCTCCGGCCGGGAATCGAACCCTGGTCGGCAAGCTTGTATAGACCAGGGTTCGATTCCCGGCCGGAGCCAAGCTCTTGTCTTTGTGTGATTTCGCCTGGGGCTCTGATCTCGAGGTCGTTAAGAGAATCCAGACATTAATGTATCAAAAATATGTATGGCTTATTTGAATATGAAAAACACGTAAAAATGTGCAAAATTTATCATATATATATATATATATATATATATATATATATATATTAAATGTATGTATGTATGTGTACATGTATATATATGTATATAAGTGTGTATATGTATATATATGTATATATATGCATATATACAGATATATAATATATACATATATAAAATATATATTAAATATATATGTATATATATATATATATATATATATATATATATATATATACATGAATATAATATATATATATATATATATATATATATATATATATATATATATATATATATATATATATGTAAATAAGGGTTTCACCCTAACCAAAGGGCTTATCAGGTGGGTTTTGCCTACTTTCATGTTTGCAGGCTTGGTTCCCACGACCCTCCTTCCCTCCTCTTTTGCCTCAATTCTACAATGATATTTCACTTGCCATGGAACACAAAGGCAGGGGGGGACAAGAGAAGCCACTTGAAACCTACTTCAGTGTTCTGGGCTTTGAACTTACGGGTTTTTACGCCACGCCAGAGGTAACCCCTTTATACTGAAATAGGTTTCGGCCCACTTCCCTTACTCCACCTAGCCTATCAATAGTCAGTTTTGTCTGATGACGACATTCAAGCCAAGCATCCTTACGACCAAAACTGACTGCTCCCAGCCCTCCATCAACAGCCATTGGATGAACACCTCAGCAGAGACACAGCTTCCTTCCCCAGCTGAACTAACTTGGACTAACCTATAAGGACAAGACTGCATACTAGAAGAAGCCTAGCTCATTCCCTCTGCAGAGCCGGTGTTCTAGATTATTCCCCCAGAACCACCCGAAGGTTGGTATCCAAAAGAATAGATCTAGATATCCGACCATTTGTACACTTGACAAAGGTCCTGTACACCCCATCAAGGTACATAGCATACTAGAATGTGCCAGGTTTCTTCCCTCTGCAGTGCCAGTCCTCCAGATTATTCCAAGTGTCGTTCAAGCTGGAGAATTAATCTTGTATCTGCTCAAGCTGGGCCATCCATCCAACCGTCCTTCAAGCTGGGTAGTCAGTCAGTCCAAATATCCTGAAATTCTGGTCCTGGAAAACAGTCGCCATCTTGTTGTTTCCCTCCTTCCATCTCCTGCTTCTTTCTTGGGTTTTCTAGTTTTTATTTTTTTATTTTTTTTGGATTTTATAGTTTTTATATTTTTTTTTATTTTCAGTTTTTATATTTTTTTTTTCTTAATATTTTATTTTTAGATATGTAGTTTTTATATATATATATTTTTTTTGTCTCTGCTCCCAGCTCTCTATAAACAGCCATTGGATGAACACCTCACCAGAGGCACAGCTTCCTTCCCCAGCTGAACTATCTTGGGCCAACCTATAAGGACAAGACTGCATACTAGAAGAATCCCAGCTTCATCCCTCTGCAGAGCCGGTCTTCTAGATTATTCCCCCAGAACCACCCGAAGGTTGGTATCCAAAAGAATAGATCTAGATATCCGACCATTTGTACACTTGACAAAGGTCCTGTACACCCCATCAAGGTACATAGCATACTAGAATCAGCCAGGTTTCTTCCCTCTGCAGTGCCAGTCCTCCAGATTATTCCAAGTATCGTTCAAGCTGGAGAATTAATCTTGTATCTGCTCAAGCTGGGCCATCCATCCAAGCGTCCTTCAAGCTGGGTAGTCAGTCAGTCCAAATATCCTGAAATTCTGGTCCTGGAAAAGTCGCCATCTTGTTGTTTCCCTCCTTCCATCTCCTGCTTCTTTCTTGGGTTTTCTAGTTTTTATTTTTTTTCTAGTTTTTATATTTTTTTGGCGATTTTCTAGTTTTTATGTTTTTTTTTTTTAATATTTTTTTAGAATTTTAGTTTTTATATTTTTTTTTTGGATTTTCTAGTTTTTATGTTTTTTTTTGGATTTTCTAGTTTGTATTTTTTTTGGATTTTTAGGTTTTATATTTTGAATTTTGGAGTTATTTAATTTTCACTATCCTCCTTTTCTTTCTCTGGGATGATATTGTCTCTGATAAAATTGCTCACAACCTGACCACAAGCATCAAATAGTTTTGTAACCATACCATCTCTTTCGTCCTGATTTCTTCTGTAGTCTACCCATTGCTTCTGCTTCTCCTCTCGGATGGCGTCGAAAATATCCTTCCCAGGTCTTGATTCGTGGAACTCTGTTTGGGTCATCTTATCTTGTAGAACTTCCTTCTCCTCTAGTGATTGGTGCGACGCTTCAAATTCCTTCCTGTTCTCGTCTGTCTCTAGATGGAAGTAACTTCTTTACTCCATATCTTGCTTCCCTGGTTGTTCATTTCCAAGTTCCTGTTCAAGATTAATTCGGTTTATTTGGGCTATTTTTTCCTCTATTTCCTTCAAAAGAAAATCAATTTTTTTCTTCTGAATGCCCCTTTTTACTTCATTTATTTCAAGCCTTTCTTCCATGATTTGAATCTCCTTTTCTTTCTCCAGGATTGTCTTTTTCAGAAAGGAGATCTCATTCTCCCTCTCCTCAAGGGTATGACGTTGTTCCTCTTCTCCTTTCCTTCTCTCTTCCTGTTCTTCTTTCAATTGCTCTTCCATTTTTTTAGCTTTTTCCTCATTTTCCTGAATTATCTTCTTCATAGAAGAGATCTCATTATCTCTCTCCTCAAGGGCATTGTTAAGTTCCTCTACTTTTCTTTTATCGATAGCCATTTCTTCAACAAGCCTGGTATGATCATTTTCTAGTTTTCTAATTACACCAATTCGTAAGTTGAGATCTTGATGTAAACTAGATATTTCAAATTCCAGGTTGACTATAAGTAGGTTCGTAACTGCATCTATTTCCTGGAGCTGAATTTCAACCATATCCTTATGCTTTTGTATGTCAGCCAGTTGCTGTTTTAGATTTAGGACTTGTTCGTGAAGTGTAGAGATTTCACCTTCCAACTGCTCTACTTTGGCTGCGTTTTGTCCCTCAAGTATGTCATGATCTTTTTCTGCTGCTCCTAGTGCTTGACTCATCACCTGTGCAATAGCTCTTAGACACTGAATTTCGTCTTGTAAGATCTTCTCTCTATCAGCTGCTAATTTTGCTTGTCGTTCAAAATCTTCTATTTCTAGTTGATCTTCTTCCAATTGTTTGTTTTTTTCCTCGATTACTGTTTCCAACTTTGAAAATTCTTCCTCTTTCTTTACCAGTTGTTCCTTTTGGTCAGTGGCTAACTCTCTCAATTCAACATTTTCAGCATCTGCTGCAATCACCTTTTCCTGTAGTAATTCCTGCTGCTTCTCAAGTTTATCAATCAAAATAGTTTTCCCATTGAGAGCTTGTAGTAACCCATTTGCCTCTAATGCAAGCTCGGCTATCTGGGTATTCAAAGCTGCTTCTATTTCCTGGAGTTGAATTCCAACCAATTCCTTTTCCTGTTGTATATCAGCCTTTTGTTGTTCTAGATTTAGGACTTGATCATGAAGTGAAGAGTTTTTACCTTCCAGCTCCTCCACTTTGGCTGCATTTTCTACCTCAAGTATGTTGAGATCTTTTTTGGCCTCATTAAGCAACAATTTTAGTTCTGGTGTGACTTTATAATTGTCTAAATTTCTCTTTTTCAAGTCATCAAGTACTTCATTCATCACCTGTACTTTACCTCTTAGACACTGAATTTCGTCTTGTAAGATCTTCTCTCTATCAGCTGCTAATTTTGCTTGTCGTTCAAAATCTTCTATTTCTAGTTGATCTTCTTCCAATTGTTTGTTTTTTTCCTCGATTACTGTTTCCAACTTTGAAAATTCTTCCTCTTTCTTTACCAATTGTTCCTTTTGGTCTGTGGCTAGCTCTCTCAATTCAACATTTTCAGCATCTGCTGCAATCACCTTTTCCTGTAGTAATTCCTGCTGCTTCTCAAGTTTATCAATCAAAATAGTTTTCCCATTGAGAGCTTGTAGTAACCCATTTGCCTCTAATGCAAGCTCGGCTATCTGGGTATTCAAAGCTGCTTCTATTTCCTGGAGTTGAATTCCAACCAATTCCTTTTCCTGTTGTATATCAGCCTTTTGTTGTTCTAGATTTAGGACTTGCTCATGAAGTGAAGAGTTTTTACCTTCCAGCTCCTCCACTTTGGCTGCATTTTCTACCTCAAGTATGTTGAGATCTTTTTTGGCCTCATTAAGCAACAATTTTAGTTCTTGTGTGACTTTATAATTGTTTAAATTTCTCTTTTTCAAGTCATCAAGTACTTCATTCATCACCTGTACTTTACCTCTTAGACACTGAATTTCGTCTTGTAAGATCTTCTCTCTATCAGCTGCTAATTTTGCTTGTCGTTCAAAATCTTCTATTTCTAGTTGATCTTCTTCCAATTGTTTGTTTTTTTCCTCGATTACTGTTTCCAACTTTGAAAATTCTTCCTCTTTCTTTACCAATTGTTCCTTTTGGTCAGTGGCTAGCTCTCTCAATTCAACATTTTCAGCATCTGCTGCAATCACCTTTTCCTGTAGTAATTCCTGCTGCTTCTCAAGTTTATCAATCAAAATAGTTTTCCCATTGAGAGCTTGTAGTAACCCATTTGCCTCTAATGCAAGCTCGGCTATCTGGGTATTCAAAGCTGCTTCTATTTCCTGGAGTTGAATTCCAACCAATTCCTTTTCCTGTTGTATATCAGCCTTTTGTTGTTCTAGATTTAGGACTTGCTCATGAAGTGAAGAGTTTTTACCTTCCAGCTCCTCCACTTTGGCTGCATTTTCTACCTCAAGTATGTTGAGATCTTTTTTGGCCTCATTAAGCAACAATTTTAGTTCTTGTGTGACTTTATAATTGTCTAAATTTCTCTTTTTCAAGTCATCAAGTACTTCATTCATCACCTGTACTTTACCTCTTAGACACTGAATTTCGTCTTGTAAGATCTTCTCTCTATCAGCTGCTAATTTTGCTTGTCGTTCAAAATCTTCTATTTCTAGTTGATCTTCTTCCAATTGTTTGTTTTTTTCCTCGATTACTGTTTCCAACTTTGAAAATTCTTCCTCTTTCTTTACCAATTGTTCCTTTTGGTCAGTGGCTAGCTCTCTCAATTCAACATTTTCAGCATCTGCTGCAATCACCTTTTCCTGTAGTAATTCCTGCTGCTTCTCAAGTTTATCAATCAAAATAGTTTTCCCATTGAGAGCTTGTAGTAACCCATTTGCCTCTAATGCAAGCTCGGCTATCTGGGTATTCAAAGCTGCTTCTATTTCCTGGAGTTGAATTCCAACCAATTCCTTTTCCTGTTGTATATCAGCCTTTTGTTGTTCTAGATTTAGGACTTGCTCATGAAGTGAAGAGTTTTTACCTTCCAGCTCCTCCACTTTGGCTGCATTTTCTACCTCAAGTATGTTGAGATCTTTTTTGGCCTCATTAAGCAACAATTTTAGTTCTTGTGTGACTTTATAATTGTTTAAATTTCTCTTTTTCAAGTCATCAAGTACTTCATTCATCACCTGTACTTTACCTCTTAGACACTGAATTTCGTCTTGTAAGATCTTCTCTCTATCAGCTGCTAATTTTGCTTGTCGTTCAAAATCTTCTATTTCTAGTTGATCTTCTTCCAATTGTTTGTTTTTTTCCTCGATTACTGTTTCCAACTTTGAAAATTCTTCCTCTTTCTTTACCAATTGTTCCTTTTGGTCAGTGGCTAGCTCTCTCAATTCAACATTTTCAGCATCTGCTGCAATCACCTTTTCCTGTAGTAATTCCTGCTGCTTCTCAAGTTTATCAATCAAAATAGTTTTCCCATTGAGAGCTTGTAGTAACCCATTTGCCTCTAATGCAAGCTCGGCTATCTGGGTATTCAAAGCTGCTTCTATTTCCTGGAGTTGAATTCCAACCAATTCCTTTTCCTGTTGTATATCAGCCTTTTGTTGTTCTAGATTTAGGACTTGCTCATGAAGTGAAGAGTTTTTACCTTCCAGCTCCTCCACTTTGGCTGCATTTTCTACCTCAAGTATGTTGAGATCTTTTTTGGCCTCATTAAGCAACAATTTTAGTTCTTGTGTGACTTTATAATTGTCTAAATTTCTCTTTTTCAAGTCATCAAGTACTTCATTCATCACCTGTACTTTACCTCTTAGACACTGAATTTCGTCTTGTAAGATCTTCTCTCTATCAGCTGCTAATTTTGCTTGTCGTTCAAAATCTTTTATTTCTAGTTGATCTTCTTCCAATTGTTTTTTTTTTTCCTCGATTACTGTTTCCAACTTTGAAAATTCTTCCTCTTTCTTTACCAATTGTTCCTTTTGGTCAGTGGCTAGCTCTCTCAATTCAACATTTTCAGCATCTGCTGCAATCACCTTTTCCTGTAGTAATTCCTGCTGCTTCTCAAGTTTATCAATCAAAATAGTTTTCCCATTGAGAGCTTGTAGTAACCCATTTGCCTCTAATGCAAGCTCGGCTATCTGGGTATTCAAAGCTGCTTCTATTTCCTGGAGTTGAATTCCAACCAATTCCTTTTCCTGTTGTATATCAGCCTTTTGTTGTTCTAGATTTAGGACTTGCTCATGAAGTGAAGAGTTTTTACCTTCCAGCTCCTCCACTTTGGCTGCATTTTCTACCTCAAGTATGTTGAGACCTTTTTTGGCCTCATTAAGCAACAATTTTAGTTCTTGTGTGACTTTATAATTGTCTAAATTTCTCTTTTTCAAGTCATCAAGTACTTCATTCATCACCTGTACTTTACCTCTTAGACACTGAATTTCGTCTTGTAAGATCTTCTCTCTATCAGCTGCTAATTTTGCTTGTCGTTCAAAATCTTCTATTTCTAGTTGATCTTCTTCCAATTGTTTGTTTTTTTCCTCGATTACTGTTTCCAACTTTGAAAATTCTTCCTCTTTCTTTACCAATTGTTCCTTTTGGTCAGTGGCTAGCTCTCTCAATGCAGCATTTTCAGCGTTTGCTGCAATCACCTGTTCCTGTAGTAATTCCTGCTGCTTCTCAAGTTTATCAATCAAATAAGTTTTCCCATTGAGAGCTTGTAGTAAACCATGAGCCTCTAATGCAAGCTCGGCTATCTGGGTATTCAGAGCTGCTTCTACAGTCTGCTGAATAATCCTGTTATTTTCTTGTTCCCTAAGACGTTCTTCCATCTCTAGAAGTTCCTTTTCTTTCTTCAGATTTGTCCTTTTCAGAGAAGAGATCTCATTATCTCTGTCCTCAAGGGTATCATTCAGAGAAGAAATTTCCTCTTCTCTTTCCAGATTCACCCTTTGCAGAGAAGAGATCTCCTTATCCCTGCCCTCAAGGGCATCGTTCAGAGAAGAAATTTCCTCTTCTCTTTCCAGATTCACCCTTTGCAGAGAAGAGATCTCCTTATCCCTGCCCTCAAGGGCATCGTTCAGAGAAGAAATTTCCTCTTCTCTTTCCAGATTCACCCTTTGCAGAGAAGAGATCTCCTTATCCCTGCCCTCAAGGGCATCGTTCAGAGAAGAAATTTCCTCTTCTCTTTCCAGATTCACCCTTTGCAGAGAAGAGATCTCCTTATCCCTGCCCTCAAGGGCATCGTTCAGAGAAGAAATTTCCTCTTCTCTTTCCAGATTCACCCTTTGCAGAGAAGAGATCTCCTTATCCCTGCCCTCAAGGGCATCGTTCAGAGAAGAAATTTCCTCTTCTCTTTCCAGATTCACCCTTTGCAGAGAAGAGATCTCCTTATCCCTGCCCTCAAGGGCATCGTTCAGAGAAGAAATTTCCTCTTCTCTTTCCAGATTCACCCTTTGCAGAGAAGAGATCTCCTTATCCCTGCCCTCAAGGGCATCGTTCAGAGAAGAAATTTCCTCTTCTCTTTCCAGATTCACCCTTTGCAGAGAAGAGATCTCCTTATCCCTGCCCTCAAGGGCATCGTTCAGAGAAGAAATTTCCTCTTCTCTTTCCAGATTCACCCTTTGCAGAGAAGAGATCTCCTTATCCCTGCCCTCAAGGGCATCGTTCAGAGAAGAAATTTCCTCTTCTCTTTCCAGATTCACCCTTTGCAGAGAAGAGATCTCCTTATCCCTGTCCTCAAGGGCATCGTTCAGAGAAGAAATTCTCTCTTCTCTTTCCAGATTCACCCTTTGCAGAGAAGAGATCTCCTTATCTCTGTCCTCAAGGGCATCGTTCAGAGAAGAAATTCTCTCTTCTCTTTCCAGATTCACCCTTTGCAGAGAAGAGATCTCCTTATCCCTGCCCTCAAGGGCATCGTTCAGAGAAGAAATTTCCTCTTCTCTTTCCAGATTCACCCTTTGCAGAGAAGAGATCTCCTTATCCCTGCCCTCAAGGGCATCGTTCAGAGAAGAAATTTCCTCTTCTCTTTCCAGATTCACCCTTTGTAGAGAAGAGATCTCCTTATCCCTGCCCTCAAGGGCATCGTTCAGAGAAGAAATTCTCTCTTCTCTTTCCAGATTCACCCTTTGCAGAGAAGAGATCTCCTTATCTCTGTCCTCAAGGGCATCGTTCAGAGAAGAAATTCTCTCTTTTCTTTCCAGATTCACCCTTTGCAGAGAAGAGATCTCCTTATCCCTGCCCTCAAGGGCATCGTTCAGAGAAGAAATTTCCTCTTCTCTTTCCAGATTCACCCTTTGCAGAGAAGAGATCTCCTTATCCCTGCCCTCAAGGGCATCGTTCAGAGAAGAAATTTCCTCTTCTCTTTCCAGATTCACCCTTTGCAGAGAAGAGATCTCCTTATCCCTGCCCTCAAGGGCATCGTTCAGAGAAGAAATTTCCTCTTCTCTTTCCAGATTCACCCTTTGCAGAGAAGAGATCTCCTTATCCCTGCCCTCAAGGGCATCGTTCAGAGAAGAAATTTCCTCTTCTCTTTCCAGATTCACCCTTTGCAGAGAAGAGATCTCGTTATGCAGAGAAGCGATCTCATTATCTCTGTTCTCAAGGGCATCATTCAGAGAAGAAATTTTCCCTTCCTTTTCCAGATTTACCCTTTGCAGAGAAGAGATCTCCTTATCTCTGTCCTCAAGGGCATCATTCAGAGAAGAAATTTTGCCTTCCCTTTCCAGATTTACCCTTTGCAGAGAAGCGATCTCCTTATCTCTGTCCTCAAGGGCATCATTTAGCGAATCGATTTCGCCTTTCAAATGGGCCTTATACTTACGGTATCCAAACATCATAAGTCCAAACATCATAAGGCCTGTAGCCGCTGCGCCCGCACCTACTTGCATAAGGGAAAGGGGACTTCCGAATGTAAACATCTGCTCCGTTGCCGGAACCTCCTGGATAGCTGCTGGTATTTTTTCAATTTCAATGAAAATGTCAGCCTCCTCTGGGTTTCCAGCCCAATAACACATATCCGTTGTCATAGATTTGAATAACTCCCAACCAATAACAGTCAACATTGCGAATGAAAACATAATTTCTATGTACTTTACTAGTGTGATGATTCACCTTTAGTTTTAGAAAATTTCGGCGGGAGCTTGAAAGTATTTGCTTATTCGAAATGTGCTCCGGGCTCTCTCTCTCTCTCTCTCTCTCTCTCTCTCTCCTCTCTCTCTCTCTCTCTCTCTCTCTCTCTCTCTCTCTCTCCATTAATGAAAACTAAAAAACAGTTAAAAGAAATGAAAAGAGCAAAAACAATTAGATGACTGAAGCCGAAGTTTTCAAGAATACGAAGAAAGGTGAATCGAACGATTCTTGAAAAGTGAAGTCGTATTTTGTCGGTAAAAGAAACAGAAAGAAATAACTGAAAAGAACCAATCAGGTTATTCTTCGAGGAATCTGAAGGCGAATCTCTCTCTCTCTCTCTCTCTCTCTCTCTCTCTCTCTCTCTCTCTCTCTCTCTCTCTCTCCCTCTCTCTCTCTCTCCGAAAACAACGAAAATAATCTGAAGATTCGGAAGGCTTCCAGATCCCAGAAGAAGCTCCTGGCCTTCAGGGGATCTTTTGGCTAGGTGAATTTGCAGCGACCGATTCGATTTAGTTAAGGCGGTGTTAGCCCCTTAAATTTCTCATCCTTTCCTCTCTTTAGTCTATTTCATTTCCTAGTATTTTCCCCTACTTGATCGGGCTGGCTGACGGAGGCGAAGATTCGCCAGAAAAAGAGGAGAATCTTTGAGGATGAAATCAGAATTTCGGAGGAAGGTACACATTTCTGCGGTGAAAGAATCCGATGAAGATGCTTCAAGAGAAGGCGAGGAATCGGATCATTTTCGAAAGTAGGAATAATAACGAATCTTGAAAGAGAAAAGGAGGAAAGAGAAATCATGAGTTTTCTCAGAATACATTTTAGTCGAAGACGATGAGAAAGATTCCACAGAAATGGGAAAGGCAGTAATAGAATTCACTCTGAACATGGATGAACGAAGGAATCTTCTTGAAGATTCCGAAACGCGGAGGAATGAAGAAATCCTTTTGATTCCGGAATGTGGAGGAATGAAAAAATTTTCTTGAAGATTCCGAAACACGGAGGAATGAAGAAATCGTTTTGATTCCGGAATGTGGAAGAATGAAAAAATCTTCTTGAAGATTCCGAATAGACACCTCCCCGGAAAAACAGCGTTCTGATAATTTCAGGACAATATGAAAACTTCAGCGGATTTGCACTTGAATTTAAAGGCTAAGGTGGGGAAAATTTTAAGGCGAATTTTTTTTTGATTATCCGAAATTAACAAAATTAGTTAAGAAAAACTTGAAGGATTTTGGACAAAAACTTGCTGTCAGTCAATTTTTTTTAGCTTATCTCTCTCTCTCTCCCTCTCTCTCTCTCTCTCTCTCTCTCTCTCTCTCTCTCTCTCTCTCTCACATATATATATGTATGTATGTATGTGTATATATATGTACATGAATATGCATTTATATGAATATATATATATATATATATATGTATGTATGTATATATATCTGTGTATATATATGTATGTATATATATATATATATATATATATATATATATATATATATATATATATATATTATATATATGAAACAAGTAATTATTTCATCCTTTTATGTAACTCGGCTACCATATAGGTTGTTTTATATACGGGAAATATTGATTTTTTTTTTCTGAATAATTGAGGCAATTATAATTAATGTAATTATTTATTCAGCTTTATTCTTTAAGATAATTATTTGCATAAATATCCTGAAAAGTATTTTTTAACGAAGTTTATTCTTTTCGTAAATAATTTCAAGCCAATGAAATAAGAGAAAGAGTCAGAGAGAAAGGGAGAGAGAAATAGTTTAGATATGTGTATATATACAGTATGTATATATATATATATATATATATATATATATATATATATATATATATATATATATATACAGTATATATATATATGTATGTATATATATCTATGTATAGATATATACAGTATACATATATGTATATATATATATGTATATATATAGTGTGTGTGTGTGTTTGTTTATGAGGACAGTCTCTCGCTTCTACAATTTCCATTGAAGGCAAAATTTCCTTTGTGGCTATGTTCTGCCTTTAGGAATCTTCTTATATATCATCATCCTCATCCGTATCTAGTCCCTTGCAGGACAAGGGCCTCAGGTATGTCCTTCCACTCCCATCCGTTTATGGGCTCACCGTGCCAGTGTATATCGACCAATTTTCTTAGTTCGTCAGTCCATCGTGTTCTCTTCCATTCCCTGCTTCTTTTGCAATCTCTAGGGACCCATTTTGTTATTCTTAATGTCCGTATATTATTATTATTATTATTATTATTATTATTATTATTATTATTAGCCAAGCTACAACCCTAGTTGGAAAAGCAAGATGCTATAAGCCCAAGGGCTCCAATAGGGAAAAATAGCTCAGTGAGGAAAGGAACTAGGGAAATAAATAAATGATGTGAATAAATTAACAATAAATCATTCTAAAAACAGTAACAATGTCAAAACAGATTTGTTATATAAAAACTATAAAAAGACTCATGTCAGCCTGGTCAACATGAAAACATTTGCTCCAACTTTAAACTTTTGAAGTTCTACTGATTTAACTACCCTATTAGGAAAATCATTCCACAACTTGGTAACAGCTTGAATAAAACTTCTAGAATACTGTGTATTATTGAGTCTTATCTGCCATTCTCCTGCCCACGTCCATTTCTTTTTGTCTTTTAGCGTCATTCCCTCCATTATTTTATACACATATATCTATCTATCTATATATATATATATATATATATATATATATATATATATATATATATATATATATATATATATATATATATATATATATATATATATATATATATATATATTATTATTATTATTATTACTTACTAAGCTACAACCCTAGTTGGAAAAGCAGTA
>NW_027171020.1:160000-165000 GCF_036898095.1 Palaemon carinicauda
ATGGCTGGTGCTACATCTGTACAACACCCACTGATATTATCCCACAAAAGATTTTCTGATTCAAAAAAAGATGAAACCTTCTCCAAAATATCAGAGGCCTTGGTAGTTAGTTCCAGAGGAGAACAAAAGAAAACTCCTCTTTAAATGAACCTGAGTGAACATACCTTGCAAACACCATCAACTGGGAACATGATGCCACATCAGTTGATTCATCAAGTTGAATTGAAAATAAGCTAAATGCTGAAGACTTTATCTCCTGCACAACTTGATCCTTGATTTTAGCTTCTCAGTTATTTATAGTCCAGGAGTTCCCAACCTTGGAATTGCCAAGTAATTTTCTTGGAACCTACCTAACTCCCTAGCCATCTGTCTCTTCTTCAGTACCTTTAACAATCCTAGGATTAACTTGGGTGGTCACTTGTATATTACTGTCTAATCCATTTTTCCTGGGCCAGCACATGATATAATGCAAGCCCACGTGACAGGCTGGTTACGCCAAAGCCTACAATTGCTCTCCTCACCCATAAACTTACTTCGGTCACAATTCACCCCCTGAAAGCCCAAAATTCACCCCTGGGGGTGAATTTCACCCCCATTGAGAACCTCTGGGATAGAGGTTCTAGTGTCCTTCCAAGGGTAGAGCATCGAAGGATGTTTGTGAGAAGAGGTCAAGGGCGGAGGAAGGAACAATGGGACACCTTGTTTTCCTATAGGCCTATAACTGAACCCTGTAAACATTGACGTCTCTCTCCTCTCCTACCAGCTTTTGACTTCTCTCTCTCTCTCTCTCTCTCTCTCTCTCTCTCTCTCTCCAGTGGGCTAGAAACTTGCATTTATTGTTGTTGTGTGTATATATGGATATACAATATGTGTTTATCGTATATATTAGTTGGGACAAATCTCTCTCTCTCTCTCTCTCTTTCTCTCTCTCTCTCTCTCTCTCTCTCTCTCTCTCTCTCTCTCTCTCTCCTCTCTCATCGTCACATATAACTGATATTATCAGATACGATTGCTAGCATCGATTAACATGTATTTCATATAGACTTACAAATTGTTCCTAAATAATCTCTTCTTAAATCTTGAAATTTGTGTAACGTCAGCGTTTGGAACATCATATTCATTACGGGGAGAGAGAGAGAGAGAGAGAGAGAGAGAGAGAGAGTGTTAAAGTCGTGGAATGTCCGTCTGTGATATTCGAAACTAAGGTTGGGCCTCTTAGTACAGTTGGCAAGACAATGGCTCTATAGCCTAAGGCCAATAGACCCAGGTTGTTTTCGAATATCGCAGACGGAAATTCCACGACTTTAACTAAGCCCAAGGCCAATATATTGGCCTTGACTAAGCCTTTCGATCACAGAGTTCTACCCGTGTATACACTAGGCTTCCTGCCATGTAACACACATGTATGTATATATACTGTATACGTATATATATATATATATATATATATTAAATTTCATAATAATTTCATAATTCTGATATTGATATTAACATTTTAATGTTTTTATATTCTGAATATTTCAATATTAACCATTCTCGAGTAACCTACTATATCCTGTTTAATTCTGTCTTTTATATGTTTAATATGTAGCTTTTCAATTATTTATTTTCCCGGTATTATGTTTAAGTAGCTTTCGTTGATTTAGTCTCTCTCTCTCTCTCTCTCTCTCTCTCTCTCTCTCTCTCATGTGTACTATGTTGCAGCCTTGTCTCGCTTATACAAAGCATATCAATGCTTCTAGTAATAATGAACATGCCTATCTCTTATCTGGTAGATATAAGGGACAACACATTATTTTCTCGTCTTGGGTAGTGCCATGGTCTTCCACTGTCTCGGGTTAGAGTTCTCTTGCTTGAGGGTACTCTCGGGCACGCTGTTCTCTCTTGTTTCTCTTCGTGTTTTTTTAAAGTGTTCATAGTTTATTTAGGAGATGTTTGTTTTAATGTTTTTACTCTTTAAAAATCTCTGGTTGCAGACTCTTTAGCTATGGTAAGCAGCTCTTCTAGGAGAAGGACACTCCAAAATCAAACCATTGTTCTCTAGTCTTAGGTAGTGCCATAGCCTCTGTACCATAGTCTTCCATGGTCTTGGGTTTAGAGTTCTCTTGCTTGAGGGGACACTCGGGCACGCTATTCTATCTGATTTCTCTTCCTCTTGGTTATAAAGGTTTTTATAGTTTACATAGGAAATATTTATTTAGATGTTGCTACTATTCTTAATATTTTTATTTTTCCTCGTTTCCTTTCCTCATTGGGTTATTTTCCCTGTTGGGTCCCCTGAGCTTATAGCATCCGGCTTTTCCAACTAGAGTTGTAGCTTAGTAAGTAATAATAATAAGATCTGCTTCTGAAATAAAGCTAAAATACTACATTATTATTATTATAATTATTATTATTATTATTATTATTATTACTTGCTAAGCTACAACCCTAGTTGGAAAAGCAAGATGCTATAAGCCCAGGGGCCCCAACAGGGAAAATAACCAGTGAGGAAATGAAGCAAGGAAAATTAAAAATTTTACGAGTAATAACATTAAAATGATTATTTCCCATATAAACTATAAAAATATTAACAACACAAGAGGAAGAGAAATCAGATCGAATAGTGTGCCCGAGTGTACCCTCAAGCAAGAGAACTCTAACCCAAAACAGTGAAAGACCATGGTACAGAGGCTATGGCACTACCCAAGACTAGAGAACAATGATTTGATTTTGGAGTGTCCTTCTCCCAGAAGAGCTGCTTACCATAGCTAAAGAATCTGCAACCAGAGATCGCAAGCTATAAGTTTTTTTTAGCTTTTCAGATACTCGAGAACTCAGTAATCCAATGTAGTAAAATGTACCTCACTTCAAATATCTCTCGACTCTTCTAGGCAAAAGATGTTTTCCTTAGTGGGATATAGATTTGACCTGTATTCTTATACATTATTCCTTTCCTACCTGCGCACAAGTCAAAATACATATAATTATTATTCCTAAATACTATAGGATGATTAAGTAATTGAACAATTTTAGCAGAGTTAAACTTGGTGTTTTTGAACAGTTCAACTTCCAGGTTAACTTACTTAAAAAAAAACGTTTAATTTCGATAACATTTCTATGAGGAGTCCGTTTTGAACAGTTTAACTTATGTAAAAAAAATAGATTTTATTAATTTCGATAATATTTTTATAAGTCTGACGAGATACAATCAAGAAATTGGACTAAATTTCCTTATTCTCTTTCTTCACTGGGCTATTTTCTCTGTTGGAACCCTTAGGCTTATAGCATCATGATGAGTAGGTTAGGTTTATCTAAATATAGATTTTTTTAATTGATATTAAATCAGTCTGAAAACAGACGAAGAGAATTAATTATTTTTTTTTATTGTGGTTTGGAATAATTTGTATTTCTTGTTTCCTTTACAGAAACCAGCTCGTTGGCGTTTTTGAAGTCCCTGTGACATTGGTGAGTACAGCAAAATTTGGTTTAGTCTGCTATAACTATATATATATATATATATATATATATAATGTATATATAATATAATATATATATATAATATATATATATATATATATAATATATATATATATATATATATATATTATATATATATATATACATATATATATATTACATTACATTACATTACTGTTATACTTTCCTATATTGAAGCATCGTAGTTCTGACTTTTTAATCCCTATGCATCTCTCTCTCTCTCTCTCTCTCTCTCTCTCTCTCTCTCTCTCGAGTGATATTATTCAGCTTCCACACCTTGTTGTCAGGATGCTAGAAAACTCGAAATCAATCAATCAATCGACATCGCATTCAAGATTACAATTATGGGTTGTTGCCGGGTAATTAAGAAATTCAGTGATAGAATGGCAAGGCACTAAACTCTTATCACTGTTGGGCCAGTCAGCCTTTCTCGTAGACTTAAGTTTATTCCCAAAAGTCGCAGTAATATTTGTCATTTTTTCAAATTCTTTCTCCGTTTTGTTTTGGATGGTCACAAATATATATATATATATATATATATATATATTTATTTATTTATTTATTTATTTATTTATTTGTATATACAGTTAATGACACCCTCATTAGTTTTGTGACTTATATGTGCCACGTTCTCGCTAAATGAATCCCTCAATGTTGTCTTCCTTTAGTGCTGCAATTTTACCCTTTAGCTCCTCTCCTATCAATAAAATATCACCATTATTCAACTTCAGTCCCACTAAATCTAGAAAAATGTACCTCACTTCAAATATCTTTGGACTCTTGCAGGCAAAAGATATTTTCCTCTGTGGGATAAAGATTTGACCTGTATCCTTATACATTATTGCTTTCCTACCTGCGCACAAATCAAAATAAATATAATTATTTTACGATAGATTTAATACTATAGGACAATTAAGTAATTTAAGAATTTTAGCAGAGTTTAAGTTAGTGTTTTTGAACAGTTTAACTTATGTAAAAAAAAAAAATTAGATTTTAATCATTTCTATAATATTTTTGTAAGAGTCTGACGATAGAAAATCTAGAAATGGGACTATATTCTCTCACGGTTTATTTATTTCCTTATTTCCTTTCCTCACTGGGCTACTTTCCCTGTTGAATCCCTTGGGCTTGTAGCATCATGATGAGTTGGTTAGGTTAATATCTAAATATCGATTTTCTTGATATTGAAAACGTTGGAAGAGAAAGGATTAATTTTTATTGTGGTTGGGAATAACTGAGAGAGAGAGAGAGAGATGCATACGTACATACACATTATATTGACTTCATAACGAATTCAAGATATATTTTCTTTGGATGACACAAACAAAAATTTTTCATTAAGAATATATCTGACCAAATATTTTTAACAGAATATCTCTCTCTCTCTCTCTCTCTCTCTCTCTCTCTCTCTCTCTCTCTCTCTCTCTTTGCAAAAGAAGGCATTTAGCCATAACCTAAATGTATATACATTATCTCTCTCTCTCTCTCTCTCTCTCTCTCTCTCTCTCTCTATGCAAAAG
>NW_027171020.1:170000-171922 GCF_036898095.1 Palaemon carinicauda
ACTACTACTAATAATAATAATAATAATAATAATAATCCTTTGGTCACTAGGCTATTTTTCCCTGTGTTATCCCTTGGGCGTAGAGCATCCTGTTTTTCCAAATTGGGTTGTAGCTTAGCTAATAACAACAACAACAACAATGATAATAGTAATGCTTTTCCTCACTTGGCTATTTTCCCCTGCTGGGGCCCTTGAGCTTAGAGCATCCTGTTTTTCCAAATAGGGTTGTAGCTAAGCTAATAATGATAATGACAATAATAATAATATTTTTCTCACTGGGCTATTTTTCCCCGTTGGAGCCCTTGGGCTTAGAGCATCCTGCTTTTCCAAATAGGGTTGTAGCTTAGCTAATAATAAGAATGATAATAATCTTTTCCTCACTGGGCTATTTTTCTTCGTTGGAGCCCTTGTGCTTATAGTATCATGCTTTTCCAACTAAGGGATGTAGCTTAGCTAATAATAATAAATAATTTTCCTCACTAGGCTATTTTTCCCTGTTGGGTCCCTTGAGCGTAGAGCATCCTGCTTTTCCAAATAGGGTTGTAGCTTAGCTAATAATAATAATAATAATACTCTTTTCCTCACTGGGGTATTTTTACCCGTTGGAGCCCTTGGGCTTATAGTATCATGCTTTTCCAACTAAGGGATGTAGGTTAGCTAATAATAATAATAATAATTTTCCTCACTAGGCTATTTTCCCTGTTGGGGCCCTTGAGCGTAGAGCATCCTGCTTTTCCAAATAGGGTTGTAGCTTAGCTAATAATAATAATAATAATACTCTTTTCCTCACTGGGGTATTTTTACCCGTTGGAGCCCTTGGGCTTATAGTATCATGCTTTTCCAACTAAGGGATGTAGGTTAGCTAATAATAATAATAATAATTTTCCTCACTAGGCTATTTTTCCCTGTTGGGGCCCTTGAGCGTAGAGCATCCTGCTTTTCCAAATAGGGTTGTAGCTTAGCTAATAATAATAATAATAATACTCTTTTCCTCACTGGGGTATTTTTACCCGTTGGAGCCCTTGGGCTTATAGTATCATGCTTTTCCAACTAAGGGATGTAGGTTAGCTAATAATAATAATAATAATTTTCCTCACTAGGCTATTTTTCCCTGTTGGGGCCCTTGAGCGTAGAGCATCCTGCTTTTCCAAATAGGGTTGTAGCTTAGCTAATAATAATAATAATAATACTCTTTTCCTCACTGGGGTATTTTTACCCGTTGGAGCCCTTGGGCTTATAGTATCATGCTTTTCCAACTAAGGGATGTAGGTTAGCTAATAATAATAATAATAATTTTCCTCACTAGGCTATTTTTCCCTGTTGGGGCCCTTGAGCGTAGAGCATCCTGCTTTTCCAAATAGGGTTGTAGCTTAGCTAATAATAATAATAATAATACTCTTTTCCTCACTGGGGTATTTTTACCCGTTGGAGCCCTTGGGCTTATAGTATCATGCTTTTCCAACTAAGGGATGTAGGTTAGCTAATAATAATAATAATAATTTTCCTCACTAGGCTATTTTTCCCTGTTGGGGCCCCTTGAGCGTAGAGCATCCTGCTTTTCCAAATAGGGTTGTAGCTTAGCTAATAATAATAATAATAATACTCTTTTCCTCACTGGGGTATTTTTATCCGTTGGAGCCCTTGGGCTTATAGTATCATGCTTTTCCAACTAAGGGATGTAGGTTAGCTAATAATAATAATAATAATTTTCCTCACTAGGCTATTTTCCCTGTTGGGGCCCTTGAGCGTAGAGCATCCTGCTTTTCCAAATAGGGTTGTAGCTTAGCTAATAATAATAATAATAATACTCTTTTCCTCACTGGGGTATTTTTACCCGTTGGAGCCCTTGGGCTTATAGTATCATGCTTTTCCAACTAAGGGATGTAGGTTAGCTAATAATAATAATAATAATTTTCCTCACT
>NW_027171022.1:0-5000 GCF_036898095.1 Palaemon carinicauda
CAGAGAAATAGCAATATCCTGTATGCTCCTTTAGTCTCTCCAATCTCCATCAAGAAGAATTATTTTAAACAGTTCCGTTTCCTTTCCGCAGTCACTTCATCGCCTGCCTCTCTCTCTCTCTCTCTCTCTCTCTCTCTCTCTCTCTCTCTCTCTCTCTCTCACTCTCTCTCTCTCTCTCTCTCTCCAGCTAACTTATAAAATGAGACACGAAGACTGACGAGGTTAGCATCTGAAAGGAGTGGCGCCGATAACGGAGAAAGGAATAAGTTTCTCGGCTGAGAATGAAATCTACATAGCAAGTAATCGAAAGATACTGCCCCTCATTAACCTAGACGCGGGATGCTAACAGCACAAACAGCATTCAAAAGGAAATAACGGTCGATACAAAGACAGGGGAATGGGGGGAAGGGTGTCAATAGACAGTCATAGACAGTCACAGACGGAGAGGTTCCATTTAAAGGTTTAAAAGCCACTCATGAATGACAGAGGCAAGAGTCACAATGCCCTAGTTAGTAGGACAATGTGGGATTGTGGTGGCCTGGTGGTAGCGTCCTTGCCTGGTGATTGACAGACTGGGGTTCGAATCCCTCTCAAGCTCCTTAGTTGCTTTCGTCGCTGCAATCTTACCATCATTGTGAGCTAAGGAGGGGGGTTTGGGGAAGCCTATAGGTCTACCTGCTGAGTCAACAACAGCCATCGTCTGGCCCACCTTGGTCATAGCATGGGTGGAGAGGGGGGCTTGGGCGCTGATCATATGCAATGTAGTCAGTCTCTAGGGCATTGTCCTGCTTGATAGGGTAATATCACTGTTCCTTGCTTCTGTCATTCATAAGCGGCCTTTAAACCTTTAATGCCCTACAGACTGACCATATATACATGGGATCTGCGCCTATGCACCTTATCCACAGCAACTAGGACCAGGGAGGGCCAGGTAATGGCTGTTAATGACTCAATAGGTAGACCTATAGGCTTCCTCAAAACCCTTCATCCTTAGCTCACAAGGATAGTGAGTTTGCGGACACTACAAGAAAACTATATAGCTTGAGCGGGACTCGAACCCCAGTCAGACAATCGCCACGCAGGGACGTTTCCAATAGGCCATCACAACTCCAAATAAAAACATATTAGGGGAAAACGTTTACCAACGAACGGGTTCTGTGGGTTGGACAGTAATATACAGACTGGACAGAGAACACAAGAAATGGAGAAAGATCTTCACTAGCAGACAGATAGGAGACAGCAATAGACAGGGAAAAGACGTCCTAAAGAAAAGCGGACAGGAAGATTTTACAGCCAACATACATAGTAGAGTCAACTTATAAGACATCACCAAAGTGATGGACATCTACAGAAAGACTGAAGACAGCGCTCTCTCTCTCTCTCTCTCTCTCTCTCTCTCTCTCTCTCTCTTCTCTCTCTCTCTCTCTCTCTCTCTCTCTGGGGAGGAATGTGATCTTCATCACTGGAAGATTAAAATATATTAAATTATTATAATGATCCAAAATCTATGATCAATATTTTTATCACTGATTAAAAATAATGATGATCTTTTCAGTATAAATAAAAGAACTTAGGATGGCCATTATTCGTATTTAGGAAGGATTAAAAGATGGATTAAAAAAGATTAGGATTAAAAAAGACTATGATTAAAAAACATTAGGATTTACCGGTATATATCTTATTTGAAAAATATATTTCATACGAAAAAAAAAAAAAAATGAAAATATTAGTTTTCAGCCAATTCAAAATTGAAAAATATATTTTGTACAAAAAAAAATATATAAATATTTCTTTTCGACCAATTCAAAACTGAAAAATATATTTCTAAAAATTATAAAAACATTTGTTTTTGACCAATTCAAAATTATAAAATAGATTTTATACAAAAAAAAATTGAAAAAGTATTTGTTTTTGGCCAATTCAAAATTGAAAAATATATTTAAAAAAAATTATAAAAATATTTGTTTCAGGCCAATTTAAAATTATAAAATAGATTTTTTACAAAAAAAAAAAAAAAAATGAGAAAAATATTTGCTTTTGGCAAAATCAAAATTGAAAAATATATCTTAAAAAATTATAAAAACATTTGTTTTTGGCCAATTCAAAATTATAAAATAAATTTTATAAAAAAAAAAAATTATAAAAATGTTTGTTTTCGGCCATTTCAAAACTTACTTTTTAAATTGGACCTTAGACCTTTATTTACCGTATTCTATTGAAAATTATTTAACACATAAACAGAGGCAAACGTGAAAGCAAACAGAATATACCCACAAAAAACAAATAACGTTAATTAATCAAAGCACATGATTTTTTTTTTTTCATTTACTAATAAACATAATACTCATTTTCAGTTGTAGTTCAAGCACTTGGAAGGCGCAAGAGCGTAAATTAATATTAAACACACACACACACACACACACACACACACACACATATATATATATATATATATATATATATATATATATATATATATATATATATATATATATATATATACTGTATATATACATACATACATACATATATATATATATATATATATATATATATATATATATATATATATATATATATATATATATACTGCGCTTATTAAAACACATACGTGGATTCTACTCCCGCTCAAGCTCGATAGTTTCTTGTCGTGTCTGCAAACTCACCATCCATGTGAGCTATAGATGAGGGTTTTCTTGGACCCTATAGATCTACCTGCTGAGTCATCAGCAGCCATTGCCTACCCCTCCCTGATCCTAGCTTGGGTGTTGGTCAGTCTTTATGGCATAGTTCCTCTACGGCACTGTCACTGTCGCTTACCCCTGCCATTCATGAGCGGCCTTTAAAGCTTCAAATTCAAATTTTAGGAAATTTCACGGGACAATATAAGAAAAAATAACTTCAGAAAGAATCATTAATCAAAATGTGAAAAAACGCATAAATCAACTTGCTTAGCTAATTAAGGAATCAATTAAAACAAAAGACAGATACGCTATGTTGAACGTCGATAAATGCCTCAACATGCAACACCAGCTAGGAGGAGGAGGAGGACGAGGAGGAGGAGGAGAAGGAGGAGGAGGAGTAGGAGGAGGAGGAGGGAGACCCTGCATTGCGTTTTGTGCGTATGCAAATGAACGGAGCCGTCCGGTTTACATTCTATACACAAAGAGGAAGCGAGCGCCATTAATGATGGTAGACCAGGCTTGGTTTGAATAACGCCTCTGTCCGCTGTGGTTTGCGAGTAAAAAAAAAAATGGGACAATGTCTCTGGGAGATTGTAAGTATTGAGAAGAAATGTAGACTCTTCGTAATTTCGGTTTAAGATTTGATATAAATGTTAAAAAGGAGAAGTTTTATATATATGTATGTATGTATGTATATATGTATATATATATATATTCATATATATAGATAGATAGATAAATATATACTATATACATGTATTTATAAACATTTATATTTATATGCATATATATATATATATATAAGAGAGAGAGAGAGAGAGAGAGAGAGAGAGAGAGAGAGAGAGAGAGAGAGAGAGAGAGAGATACTATATATGTGTATTTATAAACATTTATATATAGGCTATACATATATGTATATATATATATATATATATATATATACATACTGTATATATATATATATATATATATATATATATATATATATATATATATATATATATATATATATATATATATATATGTATATCTATTTACATATATATATACTGTATAGATACAGTATATATATTATTATTATTATTATTACTTGCTAAGCTAGAACCCTAGTTGGAAAAGCAAGATGTTATAAGCCCAGGGACCCCAACAGAGAAAATAGCCCAATGAGGAAAGGAAACACGGAAAAATAAAATACTTTAAGAACAGTAACATTTAAATATTTCCTATATAAACTAGGAAAACTTTAACAAAACAAGAGGAAGAGAAATGAGATAGAATAGTGTGCCCGAGTGTACCCTCAAGCAAGAGAACTCTAACCCAAGACAGTGGAGGGCCATGGTACAGAGGCTATGGCACTACCCAAGATTATAGAACAATGGTTTGATTTTGGAATATCCTTCTCCTAGAAGAGCTGCTTACCATAGCTAAAGAGTCTCTTCTACCCTTACCAAGAGGAAAGTAGCCACTGGACTATTACAGTGCTGTAGTTAACCCCATGGGTGAAGAAGAATTGTTTGGTAATCTCAGTGTTGTCAGGTGTATGAGGACAGAGGAGAATCTGTAAGCAATTGGGCAGACTATTCGGTGTATGTGTAGGCAAAGGGAAAGTGAACCGTAACTAGAGAGAAGGATCCAATGTAATACTGTCTGGCCAGTCAAAAGACCCAATAACTCTCTAGCAGTAGTATTTCAACGGGTGGCTGGTGGCCTGGCCAACCTACTACCCTGCATTTATACATACACATATACAATATAATAAAAACAACTTAATAAAAAAAACTTAATTTTGTGCAAATTTTTCTCAAATGTTAATTTTTACATAAAAAAAAAAAAAAAATAAAATTACCAATCCACTGAAAATAAGTCACATTGAATTCAAGAACTGTCCGATTTCTATAAAAAAAAACACCAACAAAATTAATGACATAATTAAATAAAATACGAATAATTTTTTTTTATCAATTATGAAAATAAAAATGCATCTTGGGCTTATAGTACCTTGTTTTCCAACTAGGGTTGTAGCTTAGGTACTACTACTACTACAACTACTACTACTACTACTACTACTACTACTACTACTACTAATAATAATAATAATAATGATCGCAATAGTAATAATAATAATAATAATAATAATAATAATAATCTGTCAAACTATCTCACACAGCTAGGCATAAAATTGTATAGTTAAGGCCTACAACGAAATTGCAGGGAGTAATTAAATCTTTCAGCAAACAAGATCCCTGAACCATATGTACACAGTAACTACAGAGGTGGCACAACAACAGGAATAGAGAGTTCATGAATATATATATA
>NW_027171022.1:10000-12500 GCF_036898095.1 Palaemon carinicauda
CAACTACTGGGACACCTTTCTTATAAACAACATCAACTACTGGGACACCTTTCTTAAAAACGTCAACTACCGGGACAACTTTCTTATAAAGAATGTCAACTACTGGGACACCTTTCTTATAAACAACGTCAACTACCGGGACACCTTTCTTATAAACAACGTTAACTACTGTGACACCTTTCTTATAAACAACGTCAACTACTGGGACACCTTTCTTATAAACAACGTCAACTACCGGGACACCTTTCTTATAAACAACGTCAACTACTGGGACACCTTTCTTATAAACAACGTCAACTACCGGGACACCTTTCTTATAAACAACGTCAACTACTGGGAGACCTTTCTTATAAACAACGTCAACTACTGGGAGACCTTTCTTATAAACAACGTCAACTACTGGGAGACCTTTCTTATAAACAACGTCAACTACTGGGAGACCTTTCTTATAAACAACGTCAACTACTGGGAGACCTTTCTTATAAACAACGTCAACTACCGGGACACCTTTCTTATAAACAACGTTAACTACTGTGACACCTTTCTTATAAACAACGTCAACTACTGGGACACCTTTCTTATAAACAACGTCAACTACCGGGACACCTTTCTTATAAACA
Source organism: Palaemon carinicauda (assembly GCF_036898095.1). Lineage (NCBI taxonomy): Eukaryota > Metazoa > Arthropoda > Malacostraca > Decapoda > Palaemonidae > Palaemon > Palaemon carinicauda. Next base: position 10,621 of record NW_027171022.1, read on the forward strand.
ACGTCAACTACTGGGACACCTTTCTTATAAACAACGTCAACTACCGGGACACCTTTCTTATAAACAACGTCAACTACTGGGAGACCTTTCTTATAAACAACGTCAACTACTGGGAGACCTTTCTTATAAACAACGTCAACTACTGGGAGACCTTTCTTATAAACAACGTCAACTACTGGGAGACCTTTCTTATAAACAACGTCAACTACCGGGACACCTTTCTTATAAACAACGTTAACTACTGTGACACCTTTCTTATAAACAACGTCAACTACTGGGACACCTTTCTTATAAACAACGTCAACTACCGGGACACCTTTCTTATAAACAACGTCAACTACTGGGACACCTTTCTTATAAACAACGTCAACTACCGGGACACCTTTCTTATAAACAACGTCAACTACTGGGAGACCTTTCTTATAAACAACGTCAACTACTGGGAGACCTTTCTTATAAACAACGTCAACTACCGGGACACCTTTCTTATAAACAACGTCAACTACTGGGAGACCTTTCTTATAAACAACGTCAACTACTGGGAGACCTTTCTTATAAACAACGTCAACTACTGGGAGACCTTTCTTATAAACAACGTCAACTACTGGGAGACCTTTCTTATAAACAACGTCAACTACTGGGAGACCTTTCTTATAAACAACGTCAACTACTGGGAGACCTTTCTTATAAACAACGTCAACTACCGGGACACCTTTCTTATAAACAACGTCAACTACTGGGACACCTTTCTTATAAACAACGTCAACTACCGGGACACCTTTCTTATAAACAACGTCAACTACTGGGAGACCTTTCTTATAAACAACGTCAACTACTGGGAGACCTTTCTTATAAACAACGTCAACTACTGGGAGACCTTTCTTATAAACAACGTCAACTACTGGGAGACCTTTCTTATAAACAACGTCAACTACCGGGACACCTTTCTTATAAACAACGTTAACTACTGTGACACCTTTCTTATAAACAACGTCAACTACTGGGACACCTTTCTTATAAACAACGTCAACTACCGGGACACCTTTCTTATAAACAACGTCAACTACTGGGACACCTTTCTTATAAACAACGTCAACTACCGGGACACCTTTCTTATAAACAACGTCAACTACTGGGAGACCTTTCTTATAAACAACGTCAACTACTGGGAGACCTTTCTTATAAACAACGTCAACTACTGGGAGACCTTTCTTATAAACAACGTCAACTACTGGGAGACCTTTCTTATAAACAACGTCAACTACTGGGAGACCTTTCTTATAAACAACGTCAACTACTGGGAGACCTTTCTTATAAACAACGTCAACTACTGGGAGACCTTTCTTATAAACAACGTCAACTAATGAGACACCTCTCTTATAAACAACGTCAACTACTAGGACACCTTTCTTATAAACAACGCCAATTACTGGGACACCTTTTTTATTAATAACCCCGAGTACCAAGACACCTTTCTTATTGATAACGCTAATTATTACAACACCTTTCTTATTACTGACGCCAATTACTGAGACATCTTTCTCATTAATAACGCCAACTACTGGGACACTTTTCTTATTATTAACGCCAACTACTGAATCCCCTTTCGTATTAATAACAACTACTGGGACACCTTTCGTATTAATAACCCCAACTACTGGGACGTCTTTCTTGTTAATAGCATCAACTGCTGGGACACATTTCTTAAAAAAAAAAAAAAAAAAAAAAAAAAAAAAAAAAAAAAAAAAAAAAAAAAAAAAACAGCTAGTCTCAATATAAAAATAGAAATGTAACGACAACTAGTGTTAAAAGCATGTGCAGAGAGAGAGAGAGAGAGAGAGAGAGAGAGAGAGAGAGAGAGAGAGAGAGAGAGAGAGGGA
>NW_027171022.1:15000-23422 GCF_036898095.1 Palaemon carinicauda
AGTTTATATAGGAAATATTTATTTCAATGTTGTTACTCTTCTTATAATATTTGATTTTCCTTTTTGCCATTCCTCACTCGGCTATTTTCCCTGTTGGAACCCCTGGGCTTATAGCATCCTGCTTTTCCAACTAGGGTTGTAGCTTAGCAAGTAATAATAATAATAACACTATCTTTTAACTATTGGAGCCCTTGGGCTTATAGCATCCTGCATTTCAAACTAGGGTTGTAACTTAGCAAGTAATAATAATAACACTATCTTTTCCCTATTGGAACCCTTGGGCTTATAGCATCCTGCCTTTCAAACTAGGGTTGTAGCTTAGCAAGTAATAATAATAACAACACTATCTTTTCACTATTAGAGCCCTTGGGCTTATACCATCCTGCATTTCAAACTAGGGTTGTAGCTTAGCAAGTAATAATAATAACAACACTATCTTTTCACTATTGGAGCCCTTGGGCTTTTAGCATCCTGCATTTCAAGCTAGGGTTGTAGCTTAGCAAGTAATAATAACAACAACACTATATTTTCACTATTGGAACCCTTGGGCTTATCGCATCCTGCTTTTCAAACTAGGGTTGTAGCTTAGCAAGTAATAATAATAATAATAATAATAATAATAATAATAATAATAATAATAATAATAATAATAATGCAAAAAAAAAGAAAAAAATAGCAACAACAATACAACTTTGACATCGTATCATCTCGTCTAATGAGAATTGCAAATCCCACTCGTTGCATTATGCAACTTTTCAACCCTCGCGGGGAGACTTGGTAAACTTGACGATCTATCTCAAGTTCGACTCAATTTATCTTAAGTTACGAGTCAAGTTATTTGTACGCGAGCGCACACACAGACACAGACACACACACACACACACACACACATACACCACCCTCTGGCCTGGGCTGACACACCCGAGTGACTCTGGCAGAAGTAATTCGTCTTTAACAGATGCAAAAGTAGCCAATTGTATAAGGTTTAAAGGCACCTCATGAATGCAGAGGCTAGAGACAGTGACAATGCCCTAGAGACTGAACATATATACATATAATCAACGTACAATTAACTGGTTCTGAGTCCATCAACCAGTCCTCTGTTAGTTCCTTTTCTCTATCTGTTTCTCTCTATCAAGGGTGTCTATTTAAAGGTTGAAAGGCCGCTCATGAATGGAAAAGGAAGGGACAGTGTCCAAGCACCCTTTCAATCCAAGCTAAGACCATGGTGGGCAAACAATGGCTGCTAATGACTCAGAAACTATGTCTATACGCTCCCCAAAACACCACATCCTCAGCTCACAAGGATGGTAAACTTGCAGACACTATAAGAAACTATCGAGCTTGAGCTGGACCCAATCTAAAGTCCAGCAGAACGGCAGGCCGGACCAGGGAAGACCAGACAATGGCAGCTGATGACACAGGAGCTATGTCTATATGTTCCCCAAAACACCACATCCTCAGCTCACAAGGATGGTAAACTTGCAGACATTGTAAGAAACTACGGGGCTCAATTTCAAGTCCAGCACAACGCCAGGCCGGACCAGGGAGGGCCAGACAATGGCAGCTGATGACTCAAGACCCAAGTCTATATGCTTCCCCAAACACCACATCCTTAGCTCACAAGGATGGTAAACTTGCAGACACTATAAAGAAACTATTGATCTTGAGCGGGACTCAATCTCAAGTCCAACACATCAGGGACGTCTCTACAAGGCTACCACAGACCAACAGAGACGACATAACCTCTCGCGAATTACAGACGAAGAGAATAAGCGAGTAAGTCACATTGCCATTTCCGCAAAGTCATCATTATGTGATTTGAAGGATGACGAGGTGCTCCCTTCTGTGAATTCGCTTGTAATATTCCAGGGGAGACTATAACGTTGGACATTACCAGTCTCTGGTTAATGGTAATAATTGAAATGTGAATCTGCGCCACGTGTTTGTGTGTGTGGGAGCATATGGAGGAGCATTTAAATTGTATTTATAAGATTAGTTGGTTAGAAGAGATACTTCATTGGGTGCGTATATATATTTACAAATAGAGTACACAGATATATCCCCCAGCACACACACACACAAACACACACACACACACACACACACACACATATATATATATATATATATATATATGTATGTATATATATGTATATATTCATATATATATATATATATATATATATATATATATATATATATATATATATACATACATATGTTTATATAAACTTGCCTTCTCTCTGAAACATACGTACAGACGACAACTTAACTCTTCTCTCTCTCTCTCTCTCTCTCTCCAGGGTAAATGTTACTAAGATATCAATAATCCACAGCTGGTGCACTGTACTCACACTTGATACCCCATATTCCTAATACGGTTAATTGCACTGCAGATGGCGGTAGGAGAGAGAGAGAGAGAGAGAGAGAGAGGAGAGAGAGAGAGAGAGAGAGAGAGAGAACAACAGTTTGGTACTTTCTATTTACCATTGTCGTGTCGAGTTAGGTTTTAAAGGTTTAAAGGCCACTCATGAATGGCAGAGGCTAGGGACAGGGACGTTGCCCTATCAAGCAGAACAATGCCCTAGAGACTGACCATATATCATATGATCAGCACCCAAGTCCCCTCTCCACCCAAGCTAGGACCAAGGAGGGCCAGGCAATGGCTGCTGATGACTCAGTAGATATACCTCATCCTTAGCTCACAAGGATGGTGAGATTGCTCCGACCAAAGAAACTAATGAGTTTGAGCGGGACTCGAACTCCAGTATGGCGTTCACCAGTCAGGGACGTTACCATATCGGCCACCACAACCCCAACATGCTGTTTCATTCTTTTCAAATTTCCTGTCTACTGACAGACTCTTTCTGTGTCCATCGGCCCGTCCTCTGCCTGTTCATATTCTGTGTCTGACAGCTTCAATCTATCAAAGGTGTCTATTTAAAGGTTTAAAGGTCACTCAAGAATGGCAGAGGCAAGGGATAGTGATCTTATATACATATAACCAGCTCCCTAGCTCCCTATCCACCCTACCTAGGCCTAGGGAGGTCCAGGCAATGTCTGCTTATGACCCAAAGCCACCATCACTGGCTCAAGAGGATGGTGAGATTATAGACACTACAAGAAACCATCAAGCTTGAGCGGGAATCGAACCCCAATCTAGCAGAATGACAGACAGGGACGTTTTCAATATTCCACAACAACCCTGGTGAATTGCTTAATGATATACCATATGAGTTGATTCTCTCTCTCTCTCTCTCTCTCTCTCTCTCTCTCTCTCTCTCTCTCTCTCAATGGCAGAGCATTGTAGAGGCTTCGTTGCAGAGGCTTCACGGTTATCAAGAGGCATCAAGAGTAATTAATTGGTCGTAATGAATTAATCTCAATGTCGTATGGTGCAATAAATTAATTTGGAATAATAATAGTAACGAGTATTACCACTAGCACCCTCAGCATTATTACATATGACTCGATAATGATAATGATATCATTGTCATAATAATGTTATGACGAATTAAGATGGTGATTTATTACACACACATACATATATACTGTTATTATTATTACTTGCTAAACTACAACACTAGTTGGAAAAGCGGGATGCTATAAACCCAGGGGTCTCCAACAGGGAAAATAGCCCAGTGAGGAAAGGAAACAAAGAAAAATCAAATATTTCAAGAAGAGCAACAACATTAAAATAAATATCTCCTATATTAACTATAAAAACTTTAACAAAACCAGGATTAGAGAAATAATATATATATGTATATATATATATATATATATATATATATATATATATATACATTCATATATATATATATATATATATATATATATATATATATATATATATAATGTCTGTGTGAACTTTGGATAATTGTGAACGATTAACGGTACAACCGCTTGACTTATAAATAAAAAAAAACAATAATCGTAGATGACCATAGCTAAATCATCACCTATATAAACTGATGTTAACCTATCAAATTTCAACAATTCAACTTTGGGCGAGGAGTTAATACCAAGTAAAAAATTATTCATGTAAATATACAAAGATGTATGTATGAATGTATGTATGCATGTATGTAAAGTGTGCATATATATATATATATATATATATATATATATATATATATATATATATATATATGTATGTATAATATATATATATATATATATATATATATATATATATATATATATATATATATATATATATATTAGTTGACATTTTATTTTTCATATAACAAAAAACTTCAACTGTAATCTCTCTCTCTCTCTCTCTCTCTCTCTCTCTCTCTCTCTCTCTCTCTCTCTCTCTCTCTCTCTCTCTCTCTCTCTCATTAATTTGCTTTAAAAAAAAATTATCTACATTCTCCCCCTAAAAGATCGTTATTTCAAAAGTAACATTAAAAACTATTTAATGACTTCTCTTATCAAAAAATCTTCCCCCCCCTCTCTCTCTCTCTCTCTCTCTCTCTCTCTCTCTCTCTCTCTCATCAGCGAGGAGTAGCTGGAAGGAGGGAGAGAGAATGAGGGGGGGGGGGTTTGAAGGCCCTAGGGGAGAAGTGAAGGGGAGTAGGAGGGGGGGGGGGGTAGAATATTGTATGACATCTAGCCCCTTACGCAAAAAACGTAGCCCCCTGGAACTAGTACCTATAGTCAATTTTTTACAATGAGGAACATTTGAACAGACTCGCAGGGGTGCTCTTTTAGCTCGCAAAAATTCCCTGTTAGCTGAATGGGTTGGACAAGATCATTCTAACCAATCAGCTAGTATAAAACTTTTCAGAGCTAAAAGGGCACCACTTCTAGTCTAGTGCAAATGCACCTCATTAAAAAAAAAATGGAAGGAGAGATATCCCCCAAGAAACCAGCCTTCCCCTACCTGCATAACATAAACAACAATGAACCCCCCTCCCCATGGTTCCTCCTTTACCAGGAAGTCGGCCCCTTACTCGGAGTTGCCAGGTTTTCCAACTGAGAAAAGGCCAACGTCTGATCAACTGCAGCTTTAAGAGACAAACCTAATTGTAGAAAAAGGCCGAAATATAGCATTAAAGGCTAAAGAATTTAAAAAAAGACAAATTTAGGTATTTAACAGGAAAAAAAGGCCAAATTTGGAGTCTTTCGCTCCGAAAAAGGCCAACCTGGCAACCTACGGCCTTCCTTGAAAACCATGCTCCCACTCCCCGGTTCACCACAAATCCCAAACCGCCTTCTTCCTCTTTCTCTGGGGACTGAATGTTTATTAGACATTGACACAATCTGCGTTTATTGCTCTACACTGGAGGATTGACATTGTTAAACAAAGACCCTCTCTCTCTCTCTCTCTCCTCTCTCTCTCTCTCTCTCTCTCTCTCTCCTAAAAGTAGCACAGCATAACAAATGTGATTAAAAATCTCTCTCTCCCCTAATAGTAGCACGGCATACCCAATGTGATTAAAAGTCTCTCTCTATCTCTCTCTCTCTCTTGTGAAAGCAGCACTGCATAAACAGTGTGATTAAATCTCTCTCTCTCTCTCTCCTAAAAGTAACAAGGCATAACCAATGAGATTAAACATCTCTCTCTCTCTCTCTCTCTCTCTCTCTCTCTCTCTCTCTCTCTCTCTCTCTCTCTCTCCTAAAAGTAACACGGCATAACCAATGAGATTAAAAATCTCTCTCTCTCTCTCTCTCTTCCCTAAAAGTAGCACGGCATAACCAATGTGATTTAAAATCTCTCTCTCTCTCTCTCTCTCTCTCTCTCTCTCTCTCTCTCTCTCTCTCTCTCTCTCTCTCTCCCAACAAATGCAAATCCTCTCGAAAGCGAACAAACGCCTTCAACTCGAAATATCTGTATAATGAAATATTAAATGCGTTAATTCCCAGTTATTTTCCCCAAACTCGTGCTCCGGATAAGAAGGAAGACCCGTAACTTTCGGACTCTTTAATGAACTTAGTAAAGTAAACGCAACCAGTATATTTCGTGAATATGTTCAGCCCAACTTTCGCTTCGATATGTTTGCAAATTAAGCGTCGCCGGCTGAGCCCCAATGCTCGGCCGAATTAGGAATAAGTAGGATCATTTGCGTAATGTATTTGGGGGTTTTTCATACCCACTTTCTTTCTCTCTCTCTCTCTCTCTCTCTCTCTCTCCTCTCTCTCCTCTCTCTCTCCTCTCTCTCTCTCTCTCAGAGAGAGAGAGAGAATGAAAGATATTTTAAATTTATATTTTGATAAAAAACAGATGAGGTGAGAAGTATTGTTTTTACAGAGAGAGAGAGAGAGAGAGAGAGGAGAGAGAGAGAGAAGAGAGAGGAGAGAGAGAGAGAGATTTTAAATTGATATTTTAACAGAAAACATAAGAGGTGAGCAGGACTTTTTTCCGAGAGAGAGAGAGAGAGAGAGAGAGAGAGAGAGAGAGAGAGAGAGAGAGATTTCAAATTTATATCTTAATAAAAAACAGAATTGAGCAGTACTGTTTTTTACCGAGAGAGAGAGAGAGAGAGAGAGAGAGAGAGATATTTTAAATTTACATTTTAACAGAAAACATAAGAGGTGAGCAGGACTTCTGTCCGAGAGAGAGAGAGAGAGAGAGAGAGAGAGAGAGAGAGGAGAGAGAAGAGAGAGAGAGAGAGAGAGGGCAATTACTATTCCTATGTTGTATTGTCTGGATTTTAATTTTGCATTGATTGAAATTAGATAAATTATAATTAGCCAATATAAATTCTTTCTTAAGATAGACATGACGTCAATTAATTAATAGTTTTTTTCCGAATTTGCGATCAATTAATCAGGATATTACTACTACTACTACTACTACTACAGTATTATCATTCATCCACATTCACATGGGACCACACAGGAGGATGCTTCACTAGATAAAACCCTATATAAAAAAAAAAAATTGAAAATCATCTAAAATCACACCCTCAATCAAGTCCATTTCAACCACGAAGAAAAAATGAATATTATACGTTCGGTAAAAACCAAACTTACAATCAAACATCAATAAAACAAAATCGACAAAAATTCTATCCATTGAAACACCCTCAATAGAAAAAAAAATTATATTCATTGTTCAGTACAAATATTCAAAACGTAATATGATTTAGTTTCCCGAATAGAAAAAATACATTCTTTACAAATGCGTAATCAACTCATCACAACATCCATTCACATAAATACATACATGTTAACCTATACATGTACGCCTAATCATTCCACATATACTGTACGTACAGGCGTTAAGTCAACAAGATAAACGTTGTCCAATGGGCCAAAAAGGAGCAGAAACAAGTGTCACTTCTCAATAGTATTTTGGCTTCTACTTATTGTTCTTTGACACAAATAAGAGAGAGAGAGAGAGAGAGAGAGAGAGAGAGAGAGAGAGAGAGAGAGAGAGAGAGAGAGAGAGAGATTCTGTCTCCCTTCCAAAGAGTGAATGGTTAATACTCATATGAGAGAGAGAGAGAGAGAGAGAGAGAGATTCGAGTCTCCCTTCCATACAGTACATGGTTAATACTCATATGAGAGAGAGAGAGAGAGAGAGAGAGAGAGAGAGAGAGAGGAGAGAGAGAGAGAGAGAGAGAGAGAGAGAGAGCGCTCCAAAACTCAATAGCATACTCTTAACAGGGGGACAGACACACTCAATTGCCCATCATTAGTAATCACCAATTAACTCAAATTGCCACCTCTTGGAATGCTAATTAGCCTGGGAAGAGAGTGCAAAGGTTTATTTCATTTGGCAGTATTCGAAAGGCCTGAAAATAGCGTGCCAAAAGGCCTCGAATATAGCGCACCAAAAAGGCCTCGAAAATAGCTGGCCAGAAGGCCTCGAAAATAGCGCGCCAAAAGGCCTTGAAAATAGCGCGCCAAAAGGCATAAAAAATAGCGCGCCAAAGTGCATTACGCAGAAAAGAATGAAAAAAGAAGAAAAAAAAATGTGATGAAATTTGGTACGTCGTTAACAGTGTTACTATTTTGAAAATTTATTCAACAATAATTTATTGGAAAAGTGTTTAATTTTTCTGAATGGGCACGTGTATTATCTAGGGTGTTAGCCCTGTGCTGTATTGTATAAGGTGTGTGATAAAAGTAATCCATATAACTACAAACGCATAGACACATACATATTAAATATATATATACATATATATATATATATATATATATATATATATATATATATTTATATATACATATGTGTATCATCATCATCATAATCTCTAAGGACCTATTATGTTATTCCCAATGTCCATCTAGCGTCATATATATATATATATATATATATATATATATATATATATATATATATATATAGATAGATAGATAGATAGATATATATAGATATATATGTATATATATATATATATATATATGGGTATATATATATATATATATGCCCTTCTTGCTTCCATGATAAGATATGAAT
>NW_027171024.1:0-10000 GCF_036898095.1 Palaemon carinicauda
AATGGCTGCTGATGACTCAGCAGACAGACATATAGACGCCTCCCAAGCACTCATTCTTATCTCACAAGAATGATGAGGCTGCAGACACAACAAGAATCTATAGAGCTTGAGCGGGACTTGAATCCCAGTCAGGCAGATTGCCAGGCAGAGACGTTTCCAATAGTCCACCACAACCCTTCATTGATGGTAAAAGCCAAATATGAATTTTGCGTTTTATTAAAAACTTATTTTAGTGAAAATTCTAATAAAAAGGTTAAATAAAAATGCTCTAACAGATTCATCCCTCCCCACCCCTCCCCCTCCCCTAACTACAACACGTCAGTTTGGGGAATTTGTAGATTAATTCAAGTCTACCTCTCTGGGTACCATCTCTCACCAGGGTATAACTACTCACTCTCTTCCTTATTTGAAAGACAGACAGGGTATAAACTACTGTCTCCTTTTAACCAAAATTGTAAGAGACCAAGTAGTCATACGGTTGGCAATACCGCTCACCGTGAAAGGAAAGATTATATATATATATATATATATATATATACGAATATATTTTTCTATTTTTACCACAGCATGACATTTTAGTCATTAAAGATTACCAATTAGAAAAGTGTTCCAATTCACTAAAGAAACAAATCAGTCAAGCAGTTATGTGAATTTCTTTGATTAAAAAATCACATACAATATATATATATATATATATATATATATATTATGGCTTATTTGAATATATATATATATTCTGACGTTCATCATTGGGTCACGTTTGTAACCACTGTGGTGGGCGCATGTTTAATCGGGTGTCTTTATATATGCAAGTAATGGTCCGAATGATGTTTGCCCGTGTTTGTTCGGGGCACCGAGGTGTTTGTCCTCGTGTGTTTATACAGAACACATTTCGTGACCTAAAGACTTTAAAACACAAACTCCAGGAGTACTTGGAAAAAATATCTCTGTTCAAATCTTCACACACAACGTAATAACACCACCTAATAGTAGGGTGGTAAAGGCAACAGCCACCCGTTGAGATACCACCGGTAGATTTAATATATCCTTTAGCTGGTCAGACCGTACTACATTAAAAGGTGTCTGGTTTCAGTTCCAGTTTTATGAGAACAGATGCTCACCGGAACGTCAGCCAAGCAAGCCCAACGCCCCCACAATGGTGCCCAACCACAGCAGTGGGCTCCCCAATAAACAGCTTCAACTCATGGTCGCGGGCTGGGATCGATCTGCTGCCGTGCGAATGCAAGGCGAACGTGTTACCACTCTACTAGCCAGGAGGCTCACCTTTGCTTTTGCCTACACATACGAATACTCTTACCTATTCTTTACACATTCTCCCATGTCCTCATACACCTGACAACACTAACATAACCGAAAAATTCTTCACTGAAGAGGTTAACCACTTCACTGCAATTGTTCAGTGGCCAATTTCCTCTTGTTAAAGGGTAGAAGAGACTCTTCAGCTATGGTAAGTAGCTCATCTAAGAGAAGGACACTCCAAAATCAAAATTCTTTCTCTCTAGTGTAAGGATAGGGTCATAGCCCCTGTACCATGGTCTTCCACTGTCTTTAATTGAGAGCTCTCTTGCTTGAGGGTACACTCGGGCACAATAATCTATCTGTTTCCTTATTTCCTTTCCTCACTGGGCTATGTTTCCCCGTTGGAGCCCTTGGGCTTATAGCATCCTGCTTTTCTAACAGGGGTTGTAGCTTGGCTAGTGATAAAATTGATAATGGTATGTTAAGCGCAGTTCAGAAATTTTCAATCAAGAGAAAACATTTCGTGTGCAAGGGTAGCCACTAAAGGTTTAAAAGCCACTCATGAACAGCAGAGGTAAGGCACAGTGACATTGCTCTATCAAGCAGGACAATGTCCTAGAAACTAACCATATATCCATAGGATCAGCGCCAGAGGCCCCTCTCCACCCAAGCTAGACCCAAGGAGTGACAGGCAATTTCAGCTGAACCAACTTTCCACAGTACAATATTAAATCCTTTATATCGTTTACCTCAACATTTCGCGAAACAGACAACACCCGCAGCATTTCAACCTCAACGCAGGTAAAACAGCGACCCCACAACCCCCATTTCTTACCCAGCGTATTACGTGTAGTTTGGGGCCCAACAAAAACCCGTCCATATGATTTTGAAGCGACTAGAAAAACCGGGCCACGACTGGTGAACTACGTCGCTACTCCAGGTCAAACTTGGCTACCAGTACCGGTGGAATTTCTTAGGTGAAACTGTGCCAGATATTAAATAAATTATTAATCCAATAAAATTCTTGATTTTACTCTATAAACGGAGTTTAATTCGTTCTCAAATTTCAGCGCTAATACATAGAGACGGATAAACTACGACGCTATCCTTACCGGTGAGAGGTGATGGAAAAGATATTAAATAAAACATTATTAACCCAATAAATATTTGATTTTACTCAATTTTTTTTTTCAATTCGTTCTCAAATTTCGGCACTAATACATAAGAGGCGGAAATACAGTTGGTGAAATTTCAGTACAACACTGAAGACTCTTCCGAGATTACCAACTACTAGATTACTACTAGATACTAGCTACTAGATTACTAGCTAGTATAAAACTAAATTTTTTAATTCATTCTCAAATTTCAGCGCTAATACATAGAGACGGAAATAGTCGGTGAAATTTCAGTAAATCACAGAAGACTATTCTGAGATTACTAGTTAATGGATTACAACTAGATACTAGCTACTAGATTACTAGCTAGGTTGAGGTCGTAAATCAGGATGAAATCAACATATCCTGGATGTGAAGCCTGTCATTGTGATTGACATCAATCACAATGTGAGGAGGAAAAGAGAAAAAAATCATACCTTTCTTTACTCTTAATATGGAGCATCCGGAGCCTGTCATTGGAGCAGAGGTGGTGGGAGATGGTGGGAGCTCTTGGGGAGGGGGAGATGGTGGGAGCTCTCGGGGAGGGGGAGGGGAAGGGAGTGGGGGAGAGGAAGGGGGAGAGGGAAAGGAAGGGGGAGTTAAGGAGCATCGTACCCAGTGCCCCAGGGTATATACATATTACAATTACATCCACCCACTCGATTCTCCAAAGAAACCTTGTTGTACCCTTCGAATGAAATTAGTCTTAAAAGTGAACACATCGAAGATATAATTTGATAAATACAATAATGCAAATGTTGCATATGTTGATGCAGGGTACTTAGCTTTATGTTAGGGCAATGGGTAATGACAAGCAAGTTGCAAAACAAATGTACATTCATCTTCTAGTCATAGTCCGATACTTGAAAAACAATTGTAGTTTCGACATGTTAAATCTATTCTGACCATTAAACTAAAGGGTTACCACAAAAAAAAAATCCAAAAGTCCTATTGTATATATGTATTATATAATATGTATATATATACTCTCTCTCTCTCTCTCTCTCTCTCTCTCTCTCTCTCTCTCTCATTAGGGGGGAGAGAGAGAGAGAGAGAGAGAGAGAGAGAGAGAGAGAGAGAGAGAGCGAGAGAGAGTAGACTGTCTAGGTCTGTAATGTTTTGGACCCATAGGTGAGAATACTGACTGAATTCTTACGGCATTGTGAATTAGATATCAAGAATTACATATGTCTTCACCAAACTTTGAACTAGAAGAGTTGGAAGACCCAGGCCTACATGGCTGAAGACTACCCAACCTGAAGTGGGAGGTAATGAATGGGGAAGTATTGAATTAATAGCTCAAGATAGAGACGACTAGGGAAATCTAACAGAGGCCCTTTGCGTCAATAAGCGTAGGAGATGATGATGATAATGATAATGATGATTGCATACAACTGTGCTAATTGATAAGTAAAAAATAAATGAAACTGGAGTTTGTTATGGTCCAAGGAGCCCCAAATTTCCCACACACTCGAGAAACACACGTTGGACGTAATGGTTAATTTCATCTCTCTCTTGACATATTTCTTCAAAATGGGACAAAGCCGTTTAACCGGTTCACCGCCATAAACATCATTACGGGATCTCATTGGTTAGAAATAATAACCCATAATGACCTATGGTGGAGCTGAAGATTTGCTTCAGGCTGTTCCACAGTAAACCCAACCTTAACAACTGATGATCCATATGTACCAGTTGGCTTAACTCGGGTACAATTCACTTGACATACTACAGGATAGGGATTCAGAGTAGATAGCATCGAAACATATGTATGGCCCACGCTTACTTCCGGATCAAAGACGTGGACATTATACTAGAACTTTAAAAATAAAATAAATGCAGATGAATTATAGTTTTACAGAAGAATGTTGAAGAATCCATGGACTGAGAGGATAACCAATGAGGGAGGGGTTATAGAGTCAGACTCTCTTATGGCTCAAAGACGTGGAAATTAAACAAAAACTTGAAAAATAAAATATAAATGCAGAGGAATAGTGATTTTACAGAAGAGTATTTAAGATCCTACGGACAGAGTAACAAATGGCGAGGTATTGAGAAGAGTGAATCAGGAAGAGATCACTTCTAAATGTGATAAGGAGGCAGATGGAATTTCTGGGAAAGATAGCCAAGAGGCCGGCAAAGGAAAATATTTCAGGACAGCTTGCTGGAGGATGTAAATGCGACTGTAACAGCTGGACAATACAAGAGAGAGAGAGGGAGAGACCCCGGCGGAGGCAATTGGCAGCCCTAGTCGAAGACATGGCACCTAGATAGATAGATGGATAGATAGACACTTGATGGAAGGTCTATAGAGAGATTGTAATTTGCTTAACAACACTTCATAAAATTAGAAGATCATTTTGATCACGTGTTTACAAGGTAAGAAACTGTTTTAGAGACGAATTATTTAAAAAATAATGCAGAAAAGGAATCAATACCGTGAGACAATATATTTCACTGCTATTTTTTCTTAAAAAAAAAAGGGGGGGGGTATGAAAAGCTTTCATAAAGGCGAGAGGTATAGTGTGCATACCGACAGGATGTCAAAGTGTAATCGCTCGGGTGACCTACTCTGTGGGTCATAAAATGTTGCCTTTTCGCCTCTACCACCGAGACTGAGCCTTTCAAGATGCAGGAGGAGGAGGAGGAGGAGGAGGTCCCCTCCTACAACCTGTAAATCCAGACTCCAGGAAAAATCCACCAGCAGGTACCACGTCTTAGCCAAGGGACTCCCAACAACACATCTCTGCCTAAACAGCTTCACCAAAGCACTCTATTTAAGACCCCGATTGTATAAATAATATCTAATTATAACAAAGATAAACAGTTGACCAAAACGAGTAAACAAGATATAAAATCACAGGCAGAATCCAAAACTGATATACAATCAAAATCATCGAGGCAGCCGAGGTAGGCTAAGTCAGGCTAAGGCAAGTGCCTGCCTCTCTGCCATCCAGGTAGGGTCCAGACTGTAACCCTGATCCAGACCTGGTTTTCCAAGGAACCCGTTTGGTGCGATCGCCAGAAGGCTTCCCATTTGGATAACCCGGACCATCGTTTGGATTCAACGTTAATTTGGGTGAATCGGTTATGAAGGTGGTTTTTCACAGGTTATACTGTTGGTTTTTCACAGGTTATACTGTTGGTTTTTCACAGGTTATACTGTTGGTTTTACACTTTTTTAACAGGTTACACTTTGTTTTTAATCGGTTATACTGTTGGTATTTGATCGGTTATACTGTTGGTTTTTGATCGGTTATACTGTTGGTTTTTAACAAGTTATACCGTTTGTTTTTAATCGGTTATACTGTTGGTTTTTAACAAGTTATACCGTTTGTTTTTAATCGGTTATACTGTTGGTTTTAAAAATCAGTTATACTGTTGGTTTTAAAATCGGTTATACTATTGGTTTTAGCAGGTTATATGGTTGGGTTTTAGCTGGTTATGCAGTTGGTTTTCAATCTACTATACTATTGGTTTTTAACAGGTTATAATGTTGGTCTTGATCGGTTTTACTGTTGGTTTTCATCAGGTTATACTGTTGGTTTTCAACAGGTTATACTGTCGGTTTTACCCGGTAATACTATTGGTTTTATTTGGTTATACTGCTGGTTTTTAATATTTCATGACCACTTGTTCACTATACTTCCATATCTCATGTGCCATTCTCTATCATCTCCTCTAAAGGAATCTAGAAAAATAAATATTTTCCATACCAAATTCACATCGCATTCATTCTTCAATATTTCTAAATATCAGAACTAAACGTAGAACACGTAATTATTGTGAGTAATGTAGCTATAAACCAGAGGGATGTTTTTCTCTCCATAAAATCACACTATACCAAACTTTTTTTAAATATCAAAGCTATGAAAAAATTAAATCTTGTTTATGCTTCCCAATTAACCAACGCCTTCAAGTACAAAATCTTTGTTCCCTTGATACATCTACATATTTAAGATGAATAAATGACAACTTGCAGACGATTTCAAAAACTAATTAGAGAGGCACTCAGTAGAGCGCAGACCTCCGCCGGGGAAGTTTATTTCTCGAACTTGACCTTTCAACTTCACAAGTATTAATTGGCGTGGATTTTCATACACTCAAATAAGAATCAAGTTTGAAGTCTCTGTGACAACGATGACCAAACTTATGGCTGATTACGTGAATTGGACATTTTGCTTGACCTTTGACCTTGACTTTTAACCTTTGATCTTTCAAAATTCAATCATTTCTAACTTTTTACATAACAGTTATTCCTTGCAAGTTTCAATAATCTACGATTAAAATTGTGACCAGGAACCTGTTCATAAACAAACACACAAATAAGGGTTGTGGTGGCCGATGTGGTAACTCGATAGTAACTTTGGTCGCTGCAACCTCACCATCCTTGCGAGCTAATGATGGGGGGGGGGAAGCCTACAGGTCTATCTGCTGAGACATCAGCAGCCATTCCCTGGCCCTCCTTGGTCCTAGCTTTGATGGATAGGGGGTTGGGCGCTGATCATAATATGGTCAGTCTCTGGGGCATTGTCCTCTCCGATAGGGCAATGTAACTTGCCCATGTCATTCATGAGCAGCCTTTAAACCTATATGGGCGAAACCATAACCTCCTTCCAACTTCGTTGCCGGAAATTTTGTGTTATCCATTACTCTTCAATTCGACGAACACCTTTTAGGGAAGTGAATTTGAGACTGCTCCAATGAAGGTTTATCCAAGGACCAATTATGGGGGACAAAGGCTCCCTATTTGCTCCCATCTCTTATCATGCATCCGCCAATTAAGCGACGAAGTGTCATTATATTTCCTTTACGACGGCAAAAATTTCAACTTCCCTTCCTACAAGGTCAAGAGATGATTGGGTTTAATCAAGGTAAAATACACTGCCTGCTCAAAAACTAAAGTTAGGTTCCTGCTTTAGCAAATAATTCGTTTACCGAGGATTTTCAGAGAAAGAGAAAGAGAAAGAGAAAGAGAGAGAGAGAGAGAGAGAGAGAGAGAGAGAGAAAGAGAAAGAGAAAGAGAAAGAGAAAGAGAAAGAGAAAGAGAAAGAGAAAGAGAAAGAGAGAGAGAGAGAGAGAGAGAGAGAGAGAGAGAGAGAGAGGATTTTGGATGTAGACTTTTTATTTTTAGTCCATCCGCAGAAACTCAGCTTGCTCTTTGGTAGAGCGATTTACTTTAAGCATTTACAGAGAGAGAGAGAGAGAGAGAGAGAGAGAGAGTGTGTTACATGGATTTTGGATGTCTCAAAGACTTTATAGTACATCCGCGGAGACGCCATTTGCTTTTGGGTGGAGTGATTCACTTCAAGCATTCAGAGAGAGAGAGAGAGAGAGAGAGAGAGAGAGAGAGAGAGAGAGTTACAAGGATTTTGGATGTCTCAAAGACTTTAAAGTACATCCGCGGAGACTCCATTTGCACTTGAGTAGAGCGATTCACTTCAAGCATTCAGAGAGAGAGAGAGAGAGAGAGAGAGAGAGAGAGAGAGAGATACCTTTAACATGACATCACGGAATACTTGGAAAGCGCATGATTTCAGACATTCTCCCCGCCTACTCTGATGACGTCATGTATACTCTTCATGAATAAGCAAGAAATATTCTGGAATCTGTTTAGAGAGACTTTCAACCTACGGTGACGAGTAACGCAAAATATCATTATAAGAATTTTAAATACCATAGAATAAGTTTTATGAAAGTTATACAAATTACCCCTATTTCACATTCGACAGTCATAGTTTAGTAAAAGGTATTATTATTATTATTATTATTATTATTATTATCATTATTATTATAATAACTATCACTTACTAATCTACAACCCTAGTTGGAAAAACAGGATGCTATAAGCCCAGGGGATCCAACAGGGAAAATGGCCAAATGAGGGAAGGAAACAACGAAAAATAAAATATTCTAAGAACAGTAATAATATATATATCTCCTTTACAAACTTTGAAAAACTAACAAAAACAAGAGGAAGAGTAGTAGTAGTAGTAGTAGTAGTAGTAGTAGTAGTAGTAGTAATAATAATAATAATAATACCCGTTTCGTAGTATGAAGTGATCTACTTCATCAATAGTCTTAGCAAATTCGGGAATAATTTATTTTCCAGGTTCAAAAATACTTTGAAATTCAATGTCAAAAGCTCGTTAGCAATTAGGTTCAAAATTGCATTTGAACCTTCTCGCTCGAATATACTCAACATTTCCAAATTCTGAACCTAATTTCTTCTTCGAGATCCGCTTCCATCCTAATTGCACACAAGTTATGCAGTTCAGGTCTAAAGGTTGCGATGCTTAGGAATTTGCGATAGAAAAGTCACAGTAAGAAAAGCCAGGTGGTCATACGTAGTCAATGAAGCCTCGTGCATAACTAATGATATACTCTCTCTCTCTCTCTCTCTCTCTCTCTCTCTCTCTCTCTCTTTCCACCATCTGAAAAGCAGCCTCTATTTTAACTATCATCTCAAAAGCACACACTCTCTCTCTCTCTAACCACCATCTGAAAAGCAGCCTCTCTCTTTTACCATTCTCTCTCTCTCTCTCTCTCTCTCTCTCTCTCTCTCTCTCTCATTAGAATTTTCTTCAAATCTTTACCCGAGAGCTGCCTATATACTCGGGATACTTGTTAAGGTTGAAGGATTTGTAGGAGTTCCGCCTCCAATACGTGGAAGAAAAGACTACACAAGTAACAAGAGGGTGTGAGGGGCCCTCAGCAGAGCGCAGACCTCCGCCGTGGCAGCTTATGTCTCGACCTTGACCTTTGACCTTAATATGTATTAATTGGTGTGGATTTTCATATGCTTAAATATGAACCAATTTTGAAGTGTGTGACAACGATGTCCAAATTTATGGCTGATTACTTGAATTTGACATTTTGCTTGACCTTTAACCTTGACCTTCCAAAATTTAACCATTTCCATCTTTTTTTACATAATGATTAATACCTCCAAGTTTCATTTCGTCTACGATTAAAATGATGGCCAGGAAGCTATTCACAAACAAACAAGCACAAACAGGGGCGAAAACATAACCTCCTTCCAACTTCCTTGGCGGAGGTAATTAATGAAGAATTCAGTCATGGTAAAAAAAATGAAAATAAAAAAAAAAACTCATATCTCGTAATGTCAGGATCATGAGAACTATGAGGCAAGCGAAGGAAGAGACGAAGAGTTGGTTAGCAGAGACATTCCATCATGTACTGAGGAGGTGGAGAGAACTCTGCTATCTACCCCAGAGCAATGGGGACCTACTTCTTAAGAGGACGTACTGACCATCTTATCTTAACTGGCATGGTGATATTTACCTCCGCTAACGAAGTTAGGATGAGGTTATGTTTTCGCTCCTGTTTGTCCTTTTGTGAACAACTTCCTGGCCACAATTTTACTCATAGATTAGTGAAACATTCAGGGATTAATTGTTGAGACGTGGAACTAACTCAATTTTGAAAGTCCTAGGACAATGGTCGAGGTCATGGTTGAGCAAAAAACCTAGAATAAGCTGCCGTGGAGGAGGTCTGCACGCTGTGCTTTTCTAGTCTATAATGTGTTGTTACAATGCGAACAGCTTTCTGGCCACAATTTTACT
>NW_027171024.1:12500-23411 GCF_036898095.1 Palaemon carinicauda
CTTTCCTTACTGGGCTATTTTTCCCTGTTGGAGCCCTTTAGTTATTAGCATCTTGCTTTTCCAACTGAGTTTGTAGCTTAGCTAATAATAATAATAACAATAAAAATAATAATAATGATAATAACAATAAAAATAATAATAATAATAACAATAAAAATAATAATAATAATAACAATAAAAATAATAATAATAATAATAATAATAAATATAATAATAATAATAATAATAATAATAAAAACAATCATAATAATAATAATAATAACAATAAAAATAATAATAATAACAATAAAAATAATAACAATAACAATAAAAATAATAATAACAACAATAACAATAATAATAATAATAATAATAACAACAACAACAATAATAATAATAAACTACAAACTGTAAAGTAAAACTAATGTCAATAAAGACGAACAATAAGACTATAATAGCTAAACCCCCCACCCCACCCTAAACAAGGCGTCCCCCCCCCCAGCCCCCCTGGATGTTGTAGGGGCGTGTCCACTAACCTACAAAACGTAGATACTCTGAGTCCAACCTAACAAAGAAGCCACAGGATGTTACACCCAGCCAAGACGTCAACCAAGATGGCGACATAATGCACACACGCCTTCCATCAATGCACTCACATAAGTCAGAGCTGAGCTCAACCCATAATTACTGGCGCCAAGGAAGTTGGAAGGAGGGTATGTTTTTGGCCCTTGTGTGTGTATGTGTGTCTTTGTTTGTGAAGAGCTTCCTGGCCACAATTTTAATCGTAATGAAACTTGCGGGGATTAACAGTTACGTAAGAAGCTGGAAATTATTCATTTTGGGAGGTCAAGGTACCGCCGCCTACGAAGTTGGAGGGAGGTTATGTTTTACCACCCTTTTGCGTGTGTGTGTGTGTGTGCGTGTGTGTGTGTGTGTGTGTGTGTTGACTTCCTGGTCACAATTTTAATCGCAGTGTAATAAAACTTACAGGGATTAACTGTTATGTAAAAAGCTGGAAATTATTAAATTTTATTAAGGTCAAGGTCAAAGGTCAAGCAAAATGTCCAATTCAGGTAATCAGCCATAAGTTTGGACATCGTTGTCACAGAGACTTCAAACTTGGTTCATATTAAAGTATTAAAATCCACGCCAATTAATACATGTTAAGGTCAAAGGTCAAGATCGAGCAAAAGGTAGAGAAATAAGCTGCCGCAACGGAGGTCTACACTCTACCGAGTGCCCCTCTAGTTTCGATTGCAATGTTAAGAAAATATTTTCCTGAATCTTTATGAGTTTAGAGATTTAATAGTTTGTGTATCGCCATGATTAGCAAAGCAGTACTAGCCAGTGCCACCCATACTAGGTTGGTTTGCTGCGAGCAATCAGACGTCTCCCACCATCACTAATCCGCAGCTGGTCAACGTGTTGATAAAAACTAGCCAAACCCAGACATGAATAAGGCCCTGCTGAGGCCTCTGTCCTGCTGTGGACTAGAAACAGCTGTATTTTTTTTTTTTTTTTAAACCCCATGAAATGAAAGCATTTCCCCTATCCAATAATGAGAAAGTATCTGAATACTTCCTGTCACGCCCAAGGGCTGGAGAGTAGTCATACCCAGGTGTCTTATTGCATGAAAATGTAAAGATATATTCATTATATTATATCTTTACATTTTAGTGCAATACCCTTGAGAGACGGGTGGCATGAGATGTAAACTCGGAAACCACGCTCTCCCACAAATTGCCGAACAAGCGGGTTGTAGTTAGGAAAGGGGGAGAAGGGTTGAATCTGTCTAAAGATTTAGACGTCATTTCTGACGGCTCGAGTACACTAATATTTATATAGTTAATCTCCTAGTAGCGTTCTAATAGATTTCTCCATAGAATGAAATCATATTTTTTTCTAACTTTTCCTGAAACATTCACGAAAAAAAATGGAATACAAACGAATGAAAAAAAAAATCCCACCCTCCGTTTTTCACTATAAAGGAGGCTTTAAGAGCATTAACTCCGCTCTAGGACCACTTCTGAAGAGAAGGCGGGAGGATTATGGCAGCAGAGAAGCAGATTCAAGGACACAGTTGACGGAGCATGACTTCTTAGAAGGCTAGGCAGGTGGAGACGGGGAATGGGGAAGGGAGGAAGGGGGGTGGGGTAGAGTGTGTTTCAACACCGTTGGATTGGCATAGGGAGTGCGAGTTGGAACACAAGGGTCCCATTCAATGGGAAGAGATTCGCTATCAACGGCCTTGGTTCATGTCATGAGCCAACGACCTCTCTTATTTCATATATATCAAACAATATTATCCTCATTAAATTTATATATTAGTATCATTATGACCTGCTAAGCTACAACCCTAGTTGAAAAAGCAAGATGCTATAAGCCCAGGGGCTCCAACAGGGTAAAATAACCCAGTGAGGAATGGAAATAAGGAAACAAAATATTTAAGAACAATACCAAAATAATTATTTCCTATATAAACTATAAAAACTTTAACAAGAGGAAGAGAAACAAGATGGAATAGTGTGCCTGAGTGTACCCTCAAGCAAGAGAACTCTAACTCAAAACAGCGGAAGACCATGGTAAAGAGGCTACGGCACTACCTAAGATTAGAGTACAATAGTTTGAGTTTGTGGAGTGTCCTTCTAGAAGAGCTGCTTACCATAGCTAAAGTCTCTCTTCTACCCTTAAGGAGACTTTTATCATACCGTAGTTTCAAAACCTTTTATAAAAATCGACATCAGACTTATGACGACCTCTCTTGTTTCACATCTACCCAACATTATCATCCTCGTTAAAATGATATAACGAAACCTTTATCATGCCAGAGTTTCAATAAATATTAAAAAATCGACATCTGCCTTGTGAATTTTAGTCATAACTCGCTCAATCGTGAAATCCAATACTTTATAACCCCACAAAATTCCTCGCCACTTTCACCAGGCTCAATGTTTGTGAGACACCAAATTTCAACCTGAAAGTAACGTAGACGTAGATAAAGGGTAAAATAATTCACGAATCGTAAAAATGACCCATATTTACTTTACAAGGGCTGATTTTCTGGTCCCATACAGCAGGGGAACCCCACTCACAACAGGTTGCTTGCTTGCTTTTGGATTGCCTGGCCCTTGCGACGAAGCAGAGCTTTCTACAGGACAGTCATTTCATTATTTGCATTCCAAAGCATTCAACATTTCATACTATCGAAGCACTTAAGAGAACTCAAAAGTCTTCGGATTCCTCTAGGAAATTTTCTAATGTCTCGTCTTCAGATTTCTCAAAAGAGATGGGTACTGTACAATCGGACAGATGAAATATATTGTTTATATACACTTAGTGGCGACATACAAGACTGAAGAGGGCATTGGGTGGTAATGAGTCAATGTATTATTATTATTATTATTTACCAAGCTATAACCCTAGTTGGGAAAGTAAGATGCCATAAGCCCAATGGCCCCACCACGGAAAATAACTCAAATGATTTAAGGAAATAAGTTAAACTAGAAGAGAAGTTTAAGAACAATATCAACAATAAGAAACCTTTCATATATAAAATATAAAACCTTGAAAATAACAAGAAGAGAAACAAGATAGAATAGTGTGCCCGTGTGTTCCCTCAAGCAAGAGAACTAACCCAAGACAGTGGAAGACCATGGGACAGAGACAATGGTTTGATTTTGGAGTGTCCTTCTCCTAGAGGAGCAGCTTACCATAGCTTAAGTCTCTCCTATCCTTACCAAGAGGAAAGTAGCCACTGAACTATTAAAGTGCAGTAGTTAACCCCTTGAGAGAGGAATTGTTTGGTAATCTCAATGCTGTCAGGTGTATGAGGATAGAGGAGAATCTTTAAAGAATAGGCCAGATTATTCATTGTGTATGTGTAGGCAAAGGGAAAATGAACCGTAACCAGATAGAAGGATCCAATATAGTACTGTCTGGCCAGTCAAAGGACCCCGTAACTCTCTAGCGGCAGTATCTACACGGGTGGCTGGTGCTCTGGCCAACCTACTATGACACTACCCAAGACTCATGAATAAAGGTTTGGCTTTTTGATTTCCATGAAGCAAAATGCTGAAGGCATAGAATTATCAATGCTTTGAAGCATGACAGAACGACGCACGCCCTTCTAATATAATCTATTCTACCTTTCACCAAATAGTTCAAATAGAGAGAAATTTAGTCAAATTGAGCTATTACGCTTTCAAGCAATGCTTCACGATCGGTTGGTAAAATCAATCTGATTTCTTTTTTACTTCTATATTGAAGGAGAGATATAAAATAAGAGTTATGATTTAAAGGACTGATTTTTTTATCAAATATTTTCTAAATGCGCAAGTTAAAATTTGAAATACTTATTTAAAAATATAATCATTTTCTTGTCTCGCAATATGTTTTTCCTTAAAAATTTAACTAAGGAAAAATTATATATACACGCATACATATAACCTATATCTATCTATCTATCTATCTATCTATATATATATATATATATATATACACACACACACACACACACATTATATATTATATATATATATATATATATATACTGTACATAGGAGCTAGTGTGGGAATGAAAAACACTACATATGGTATACAGTAGTCAAAGCATAACCTCAAAACATATACACATATATTGAGAGATGGAAAACTTATATTCATAGAAGTTAATCAACCTATATCTTTATTCACAAACCAAAACTTATCATTAAATATAAAGAAATAAATTGCCTAATAAAACCTTCATTTACCAGTTCACTGCGACCCAGAGACTTGAGACAAACCCTAAACAAACAAGATGGCGTCGACTTGACCTTGGTGGGCTGATGCAGGTAAGGGAGTGTTGCCAACACAGAGGACGATATACCTCCAATGATACCAACTCGGAGAAAATACTTATGGTTCTTTTTTTACGAAGGATATTGGATGATGTGAATTAGGAGGAAAAAAATACAATTTTGTAGAATTATAAAGCGTGATTTTTTAGTTCTAAATTGCCCATTATTATTATTATTATTATTATTATTATTATTATTATTATTATTATTATTCCATTATTATTATTATTATTATTATCAGAGTCATCATCATTATTATTATTATTAGTATTAGTATTACTAGCTAAGCTACAACCCTAGCAGGAAAAGAATGATGCTCCAACAGGGAAAATAGCCCAATAAGGGAAGGAAATAAGGAATATGTAAATTATTATTATTATTATTATTAACTAAGCTACAACCCTAGTTGGAAAATAATGATGCTACAAGCCCAAGGGCTCCAACAGGGAAAAATAGCCCAGTGTGGAAAGAAAATAAATAAGTAAATAAACTATATGAAAAGTAATAAAAAAAAATAAAATAAAATATTTCAAGAACAGTAACAACATTGAAACGAAATGTATTATGCACAATAAAAACATTAAAACAGGTCTTTCACTATAAACTATAGAGAGACTTTGTCAACCTGTTCAACATAAAAACATTTGCTTCAAGTTTGAACTTTTGAAGTTCTACTGATTCAACTACCCGATTAGGCAGATTGTTCCACAACTTGGTCACAGCTGGAATAAAACTTCTAGAGTACTGTCTGGGGTTTGTTCAGTTTACATCGCATTGGCCAACTGCGGATTGGTGATCATTCGCAGGAAATCAACCTATACTCATTTTTTTTAAATGAGGCGCATTTGCACGGACTCGCAGTGGTGCCGTTTTGGCTCAGAAAAGTTTCCTGCTATCTGATTGGTTAGAATTATCTTGTCCAACAAATCAGCGATCCGGAAACTTTTCCGAGCTAAAAGGGCACCCCTGCAAGTCGGTGCAAATCTGCCTCACTAAAAAGAATTGACTATAGTATGGGTATCCCTGACTAGTACAGCTTTGCTGATCAAGACGTTACGCAAACACGTTCACGACATCAAGGTATCCCAGGCAGATAACGATAAAAACACACAAATAGATTACCTCTCCAAGTCGTAGGAACCACTAGAATCTAAAAAGGTTCACACAGACGGCAAAATCAGGATATTCTCATTTGAATGGAAGAGGCGACCGTAATAATTCGATTGTGTATGTATGTGTGAGTATGTATGTATGGATGAGGCAGTCCCATTGCAACGAGGAAGGCAATTTTGCAATCAACAAAGCAACAAAGAGAGTGAAGAGAAAAATTTCTTTGCCTCCAATTGCTCAAGTGTCCAATAATTTTAAGGATAACTATCTATGAAAAACAAACAAACGTTGTGAAATAAGTGAAAAAAACATAGTAGTCTCTTGCATATGTATAATTACTAGAGTTATTTTTATCAAGTTAATTTAACTATTGTCAATTCTTTTTAGTGCGGCAGGTTTGCACCGACTCGCATGGGAGCCCTTTTCGCTCGGAAAAGGTTCCTGATCGCTGATTGGTTGGACAAGATCATTCTAACCAATCAGAGACCAGGAAACTTTTCCAAGCCAAAATGGCACCGCTGCGAGTCGCTGCAAATGTGTCTCACTAAAAAGAATTGACTATAGTCTTGGTTAGTGCCAGAGCCTCTATACCATGGTCTTCCACTGTCTTGGGTTAGAGTTCTCTTGCTTTAGGGTACACTCGGCCATACTATTCTACCTCATTTCTCTTTTTTTTCAAGTTTTTATGGTTTACATATTAAAGTTCTAATTTAGTGTTCTTACTGTTCTTAAAATATTTCATTTAGATTACTTGTAACTTTGCTTATAGTTTATTTATATCCCTGTTTTCTTTCCTCACTGGGCTATTTTTCCCTGTTGGAGCCCTTGGGCTTATAGCCTCCTGCTTTTCCAATTATGGTTGTAGCTTAGCTAATAATAATAATAATAATAACACCAACATTAATAATGATAATAAAAATAACAATAATAATGATAACTAGGCTATTTTTCCTTGTTATAGCTCTTGGGCTTATAGCATCCTGCGTTTCCAACTAGGGTTGTAGCTTAGCTAGTAATAATAATAATAATAATAATAATAATATTAATAACAACAATAACACCAACAATAATAATAAAAATAACAATAATAATGATAATAACAATAAAGATAATAGTAGAAATAATAATAATAATAATAATAAAAATAATAATAATAATGATAATAACAATAAATATAGTAATAATAATAATGTTAATAATAATAACAATAATGTAATGAAAAGTTGCAGACTGAAACGAAGGATACTGGATCTACAATTTTTTTTTATCAATTCAATACGAATGAAGGAAACTCCTTAGAGCCTTATTCAGATTGAGGAAATGACAGGACTAAAATCTATCCTTGGCAAAAGGAAGATGGGACCGCATAAACACAAAGGCTTTGTTTTACACCTGTGGTTCCCTTCCTCCTAAGAAAACATACAGAAAAGGGCTCGAAATTTGAAATAACATAAAAAAAAAAACTGTCTATGTCTTCTACTGTCTTGGGGTAGTGGTCTCTTGCTTGAGGGTACACTCAGGGCACACTATCTTGTTTCTCTTCATCTTGTTTCGTTATTAAAGTTCTAATAGTTTAGAGAAAATATTTATTTTAATGTTGTTCGAAATTTGAAATAACATAAAAATTAAACTGTCATGTCTTCTACTGTCTTGGGGTAGTGTTCTCTTGCTTGAGGGTACACTCAGGGCAAGCTATTCTATATTATTTCTCTTCCTCTTGTTTTGTTATTAAAGTTTTTATAGTTTATATAGAAAATTTTTATTTCAATGTTAATGTTCTTAAAATATTTTATTTTTCCTGGTTACCTTTCCTCATTGGGCTATTTTTCCCTGTTAGAGCCCTTGGGTTTATAGCATCCTGCTTTTAAAAATTGGGTTGTAGCTTAGCAAGTGATTATGATGATGACAATAATAATAATAATAATAATAATAATAATAATAACAACAACAATAATAATAATAATAATGTTCAAAAATTTAACCAAAACATCAAAATACTTTGAAATATTTCATTTTCATTGTTTATTATTTCTTATATCGCCTATCTATTTCCTCGTTTCCTTCCTTCCAGTTAGAGCCCCTGGCCTTTTCCAACTAGGGTTGTAGCTTAGCGAGTAATAATAATAATAAGTTCAACAATTCAACCACCCCTAAAGGTTTCCATCAAAACATCATGGTAAAGATAAACGGGAAACAATTTGAAATATTTTATTTCAATTGTTCATTATTTCTCATATCGTTTATCTATTACCTTATTTGATTTCCTCACCGGACTATTTTTCCCAGTTGGAGCCCATGGGTTCAAAAAACAACGCAGGCAATCACAGGGGATTATCCAATACACAACAAAGGCCTGATTACAATAGTTTGCGGTATGAAGATCAGAATGCCCCTGGCAACGAGCAGTTCATTTCGTAGTACTTACCAACTCCAAGGAAAACAATGCGTCGCTTATCTTAAGACGGTGGTCTTGCTGTCTGGACACTCATCAACAAAAACAAACAAAGCTCTCGCTAGCATTCCTTGATCTCTCTCTCTCTCTCTCTCTCTCTCTCTCTCTCTCTCTCTCTCTCTCTCTCTCTCTCTCTCTCAGAGAGATATACTATATAAACTTATATATATATATATATATATATATATATATATATATATATATATATATATATATATATATATATATATAGAAATTTATACATAACAGCATCATCATCTACCATTACTAGTCCACTGCAGAACGAATGCCTCAGTCATATATAGTAGGGCAACGGTAGAAGTCTAGCTCATAAACCCCGAAACAGTGTCAGATCCTACGAAGCGAAGGTTCGATCCCACAAGAAAATGTTCAATCCCACGCAGCCAATGTTCGATCCCACGTGGCCAATGCTCGATCCCAAGTGGCCAATGCTCGATCCCACGAAGCCAATGCTCGATCCCACGAAGCCAATGCTCGATCGCACTAATCCAATGTTCGATCCCACCAATCCAATGTTTGATCCCACTAAGCCAATGTTCGATCCCATTAAGCCAATGTTCGATCCCACCAATCCAATGTTCGATCCCACTAACGCCTCCATCGGTTACCCTGCATATGAGAGAGAGAGAGAGAGAGAGAGAGAGAGAGAGAGAGAGAGAGAGAGAGAGAGAGAGAGAGTGGATTCACTCACTCATCGCCCTCTAAATAATGGTGTCTTGAACCCAAACATGCTATCATTAAGGGTGCCATGAAGGACTGAACACAGAAACCAGAGGGACAGAGAGAGAGAGAGAGAGAAGAGAGAGAGAGAGAGAGAGAGAGAGAGAGAGAGAGAGAGAGAGAGAGAGAGAGAGAGAGAAAGGAAGGGGAAAACTAAACTGCCAATTAGGTCAGCCGGGTCAGTTTCTGCTGTCAGTTTGATCATTAAGGAAAACAGCTGGCTCTTCAAATTTTGTACCATTATGGCACCATTAGACGAAGTCCAGACATTTCACGAATGGGGTGGTTATTGAAAGTTAACCTTCTGACCCACTGAAAATAGTGATATATATTTTTTTCATTAATTATCCTCTTCATTAATAACTTCTATTAATAGCTTTAACAAATGTACATCGTGATCTGGATGGCTACAAGACGTACAGAACAACAGAAGTACACTGGACCAAAGAATAAATATCATATACCTTTTATATATATAAAAAAAATGTGGTCAAAACCACAAACTATTCCATTTTTTTTCAAACTATTCCTTACCACACTTAACTAACTAACGGGCCTCTCTTCTTCCACCCACCAAAAACATAATTCACAACCCAGAAATTGTCTTCATGATAACAGTGCCAACAGAAATGGATGAATCAACTCTCATACCACCTCCTTACAAGGACCTGTTGTTCATTCCACTCGAATTTTATATTACTTAAAGTATTTCACGGACGACAAATATTACTCTTTGTTCATGATGAGGGGTGGCTGGAGATGGTTTGGTCATGCTCTTTGCACTCCCAAAGAGAGATTAGTTCACCAAACATTCAGCTGGGCTCCACAAGGCACTAGAAGAATTGGAAGCCCCAGGCCTACATGGCCGAGAACTAAGAAGCTTGAAGCGTGAGCTGATGAATAGAGAAGTATCGATTTAAAAGCTAAAGATAGAGACGACTAGCGAAATCTAACCGAGGCCCTTTGCGACAATTGCCGTAGGAGGAGATGGTGATAATGATGATTGGTTGGACAAAATAATTCTAACCAATCAGTTAGTAGGAAACTTTTCCGAGCTAAAAGGGCACCCCTGAGAGCCAGGGCAAATGCGCCTCATTAAAAAAATGGAGTATAGTTACACCATTCCTCCTACCTATTTCTGCTCTAACGGAAAGTGGCAAGGCCTGAACTAAGCCATTGAAACTAGGGAGGGAGAAGGAGAGGGAGGGAGGGAGGGAGGGAGGGAGAGAGGGAGGGATGACGCTGGGCATCGTTCGCTTAAGTGTCATGTCAACTCACGTATAGCCTTTGGATATGTTACTGAAAAGGACCACATATGATAGACAAGGAAGGGGGGGGGGGAGAGTTGGTGTTCGGTATAGGGGGAGTTTTAATGGTTACCCTAAGGGTGTCTGCTGTAATGAACATGATGAATGATTATGACCAATAACGAGATTTAAGCATTAACCCTAAGGAAACCTGATTAAGAAAAAAAAACATAAAAAATCTTTGACAATGTTAAATTATAATATAAATTATTACAAAATTATACATAATGTCTAAAATGTAGGTAAAAATTGCGAGGAATTAATAATAATAATAATAATAATAATAATAATAATAATAATAATAATAATAATAATAATAATAATGTAAGCAGAAACTAGTATTCTCAATTGAACGGGAAATATTCATGAAAAAATTCCATTTATCGATTAAATTTTATCACTGATTATAAACACACTATTATTATTATTATCATTATTATTATTATTATTACTATTATCAAAAGGTAAGCTACAACCCTAGTTC
>NW_027171026.1:0-2500 GCF_036898095.1 Palaemon carinicauda
AACACTTATTATATATCAAATTGAAAAGAGGTATAGTAAACTATCATAAATAATTGATTTGTATAATGTATAAAGGTATGTAGGCTTATTAGTATAATAGAACATATGAAAGATAGACCTTTACCAAATACAGCTCAGCACACATACACACACAATATATATATATATATAATATATTCATATATATATATATATCTGAATATATGATATACATAGATAAAACTGTAATATAGATAGTATATACATATATATATATTACATTATATATACTTATATAATATATATATATATCTATATACTAGATATATATATAGTATATATAATATATATTATCATATATAATATATATATAAACTATATATATATATATATATATATATAGTACTACAATATATATATACTATTATTTTATACACACACTATTATATATATATATGTATATATATATATGATATATATATATATATATATATAAATTATATAAATATATACACACTCGCACAACATCAACAAATGCAGCCGCTCTAGTCCAACACTAGTATGGGTGGCCCAGATATACTGTTGCCTCGCCTCTGGTTTCTTATGAACTCGCAAAAAAAAAAAAAACTGCATTATGAACTCGCAAAAAAAATGCATTGTGAACTCGCAAAAAAAACTGCATTATGAACTCGCAAAGAAAAAGAAAAAAAGAGAAAAAAAACTGCATTATGAACTGGCAAAAAAAAAAATAAAACTGCATTATGAACTCGCAAAAAAAACTGCATCTATGAACTCGCAAAAAGAAAAAACAATGCATTATGAACTCGCCAATAAAAAAACTGCATTATGAACTCGCAAAAAATAAAAAAAAAATGCATTATGAACTCGCAAAAAAAGAAAAAAAAAAACTGCATTATGAACTCGCAAAAAGAAAAAACAGAAAAAAAACTGTATTATGAACCTAGCAAAAAATAAAAAAAAATGCATTATGAACTCGCAAAAAAAAAAAAAAAAAAAAAATAAAACTGCATTATGAACATAGGCATAACTCTTTCAGTAGCTCTCAAACGTATCTTAAAACATTTAAATTGACGAGCCTCAAAATAAAAAATGCCTTTTGTAATTTTACGTAGAAGTCTGTTGGAAATGTATTGGTTTATCGGATAAACTAATGTAGGCAAATGCTGGTATAACATGTTGCCATTTATCTATACTTTTTTTTCCTAATTTGTCGAATCTCGATTGGTAAGTCAATTGCCTCGTGAAATCCACCACCACCAGCAGAACATTTAAACTCTCCTAGTAAAAACAACTATAGTGCATTCTTATTTATCGAGAAAAAAAAAAAAAAAAAAAAAAAAAAAAACCGCGTTAATTTAATATTTTCTCATTCCTCAGAACCTCTCTCTCGACCTTCAACAAGAAAATTTCTCAAGGACCGAAGAGGATTCCAGTTTAGCAATAGTGAAATGCATAGCCAATGCCCCTAGACTTCGGTTCCGACCTCCCCCAACCCCCACCCACCCAGTCATCACTAGATTGCATCTGGTGGCACTCATCACGTCACCCTCCTATCCGTGTTCTGTTTTCCCGTGCCAATCCAGCATGGGTTTCACCCTCCTTTTCTACAAGAAGATTCCTTCTTTCTACAATATTTATCTCACAAATGTGTACAATTTCTTTAAATACGAGCACTCAACATGAGACCGTATCCCACCTACGCGTCCTGGTAATAATATTGCATCGCATCGCTCCCATTCGGTACTCTTAATCTCTATTGACCCTTGCCCAGTTCATTGCTACTGCAATAAACAGAAATTAACCGTTTCAGCTACCGAGTGACAAGGCGTGTCATAAACACCGATTTCCTCTTTTACCGAAATCAAGCATCAACTTAACCCCAGGTGCAGTCTTCTGCATCTGCTATTTAGGCTCATCACGCCCAGAGAGTTTATAGGCTCATGTCAGTCTCTAGCTTGGATTAAAGAGGAAGGCTGAGAGCAGGGGTAATACCTACGCCTTGTAAAACACCAAGAGGTAATCATACTTGCAATGTACCTTATCAATAGAGTGCAAATAGCAACATCCTTAATGTTAGTTGTAACTGGATATAATGTACAGGTAGCAATATTCCTATTGCTCCCGAGATACGGAAAACAGTAATATCACAAAGCTATAAAGTTCAATATCCACAACAGCAAGTTTCAGAAAAACAATATTGTAATCTAGAAATTTAGTTCTCGGGGTAACCAAGCATTAAATGAGTATTCCTCCTCGGTATCTCTTGAATATGAATACATAATGGAAGGGGATAAGATTCATTAAATGATGGGGGAAAGCGAAATGAAGCGTGAAGGTAAACATTGCACAGATATGATTAAGATTCTAATTAAAAATATATTAGATAGAATTTAATCATTCTCTCTCTCTCTCTCTCTCTCTCTCTCTCTCTGATCCTCTATTCCTGTAGCTCGTTCTGGTCCCCCCTCTCTCTCTCTCTCTTTCTCTCTCTCTCTCTCTG
>NW_027171026.1:7500-10000 GCF_036898095.1 Palaemon carinicauda
TAAAATTCTCTGGGAATATCACTGATATATATATAAATACACATATATATATATATATATATATATATATATATATATATATATATATATATATATATATATATATATATGTGTGTGTGTGTGTGTGTGCGTGTGCGTATAGTTAAAAAGATTCCAGTCATTTCCTATCTCGAAAATATCCTCCATTCGGAGGATATGTAGCCCAAAATTAATGAAACTTTAGTTATATCTTTGTTTCCTTCCACGACCAGAACCCACGTAGTCGGAAATAAAATTACATTAAAATGAGAGTCAAAACAAATCAGAAGGAACTCGCTCGTGGAGTAATTATATATGATCCTATACACATATAAATTGAGAGAACATACTGCCCTAATTTTACTTATCAGGTATAAGTTACTAATAAAATATTTCATGTTATTTTTTTAAACTATATATATATACATATATATATATATATATATATATATATATATATATATATATATATATATATATATATATATATATATATATATATATATATATATATAAGAACTAAACCGGATAGGAATATGTAACTCTCGAAACAAAATGGAATA
Source organism: Palaemon carinicauda (assembly GCF_036898095.1). Lineage (NCBI taxonomy): Eukaryota > Metazoa > Arthropoda > Malacostraca > Decapoda > Palaemonidae > Palaemon > Palaemon carinicauda. The sequence continues at coordinate 8,082 of NW_027171026.1, forward strand.
TATTGTTACGGGTTTTAACTAAGGAATTCCGTATCTTATAGATCATATATGTTATAAATAATAAGATTGTAAATATGTATTCCCTAAAAAACGCTAAAAAAAATCCGTATCTTAAAGCGTAAATATAAATATTGAATTACATTTTCATATTAAACAATCAAAATTACTTTGGCAATTGATATACGTAAGAAATACGGTGTGTCGATTACCATAAACATTTCGGTAATAAAAAAATGGCTAATCATCAAGTTCGAATATGAGGAAATTCTCTCTCTCTCTCTCTCTCTCTCTCTCTCTCTCTCTCTCTCTCTCTCTCTCTCTCTCTCTCTCTCTCGTTTGCTACTTATTTTCACTCGTACTCCAAACAGCGCGGTAAAAGTAACTTGCCTTATTGCGTATTACAAGCGGAGAAAACTTCATCTAAAATGCGCCCATCACTTCAGCAGTTAAACTGAAGGATTCGCTTAAAGAAGGCCATTGGAATAGATTGAAAAAACTTGTTTATCTTGTTTTACGGTTCGTCCTGTCTGTGCCATAAGGCCTAAAATTGCCCAGAAATTCAAATGACATCGCTGCTCTGTTGGTGACTCCAGGATGACAAGACGATTTGTAGGGTTGATGGTTTCGAAGTTACGTTGGGTAGAAGGGATGACAGGTTCACGTCGCAATTGGTAGAAGAGAACACTATTCCAGATGACTATTAGATGTCGCAATGTGTAGAATTAATAACGGTTTGAGGATGAAATATGTGTAAGATATGAAAGTTTGGGGGTCGTAATTTTCAAGACGTAACCAGAGGATGGCATTTTGAAGTCGAGATGGAAATTTTCGTGACTATTAGCGGTTACAATGTGTAGAAGTAATAACGGTTTTAGGATGAAATATATGTGAGATATGAAAGCTTGTGGGTCGTAATTTTCAAGACGTAACCAGAGGATGACATTTCGAAGTCGAGAGGGAAATTTTCGTGACTATTAGCGGTTACAACGAGTAGAAGTAATAACTGTTTAAGGATGAAATATGTGTTAGATATGAAAGCTTGTGGGTCGTAATTTTCAAGACGTAACCAGAGGATGACATTTCGAAGTCGAGATGGAAATTTTCGTGGCTATTAGCGGTTACAACGAGTAGAAGTAATAACGGGTCGAGGATGAAATATGTGTGAGATATGAAAGCTTGTGGGTCGTAATTTTTAAGAGACAACCCGAGGATGACATTTGGAAGTCGAGAGGGAAATTTTCGTGACTATTAGCGGTTACAATGTGTAGAAGTAATAACGGTTTCAGGATGAAATATGGGTAAGAAATGAAATTTGGGGGTCGTAATTTTCAGGAGACAACCCGAGGGTACAACTTGTGGATGATATGACAGTTCGAAGTCGAGATGGAAATTTTCGGTTGCAACTTGCCAGAGAGATGACAGCTCAAGACTATAATTTGTAGTAAAGATGACTGCTTGAGATTGCAATTTGTAGGAAAATTGACAGGACAAGGTCACAATTTGTTGATGAGTTGAGCTTTCGAGGTTTCAATTTGCGGGAAAATTGACAGCATGAGGTCGCAATTTGTTGATGAGTGTGTGTACATATATACACGATATATATATATATATATATATATATATATATATATATATATATATATATATATATATATATATTGAGGTCACTGTAGCTAATTTATAAAAGACCTGGCTTCACCAGCAAACGACCAGAGTCCGAATCTACCGATGAAAAGTCTGTAAGCAAATTTTAAAAACCCTTAGCGTTTTAGTAACCTCCTGAGTGAATTATTTCCCTGATGGTTATTCGTCTGCGATGGGTTGCACCCTGGGATAGGCAAAATGCTCCCTGTATTTACCTACAGTTGATTATAAGATTAAACCCCTTCAAAACATTTTAAGGAAAAAAGGATTTCTTG
>NW_027171026.1:20000-23404 GCF_036898095.1 Palaemon carinicauda
TAAATCTACTTAGACAGATTGATTGGGAATTATTTAACTACAAAGCTATCAGGGTTATTGGCGATGGAAATGTTGTCAGATAAGCTTAATGAAAAGATGAATATCGATAAGTTCAAATGCTTTCTTATATCAGGAACCCTCAAGATTATTAAAGAATGCAGATTTTCGAGTGGGTTCAACATAGGTTTGGATGAGAAAGAATGAGCATAGGAAGGTTATACTGACCTTATTTGGCAAAAGCTTAGGAGTTACTGAAACTAGCTACCGGTCTCTGTTGTTTGTGTACGAACGGGTGCAACGAAGCTCGCAAAAAAGTTACCATTAACTCGAAGTAGCAGTTTGGAAACGCAAATATGACGTCAAAAACATATTTTGCTTCTTCTTTATATCATTAAAACGCAAAAAAGAGAGAAAACATACTAAGATATAAATAGTCCTGAGAGATACATACCGTAGGATATGGCTAACAGTAGCATCGAAGGATCCCTAAATTGTGTAAGCAGGAATAGGGTCCGGATGCTGCTGCCCTCTATCGCCAGATCTTTGAAGCACGATCGTAAATGTTTATTGGAGACGATTTAATCCTCTTGATGGTTATGGCAGATTAACAGGAATTCCCTTCAGATGGGATGTGACCCGAAGTATGGTAAAAGTTAAGATTACGATTTGATGAGATTGGAAAAGAGGGATTCAGCTCATTTCGTGTATTTTATCTGTTTTTTTATTATAAAGGAAATTTCTTTATTAAGAGTAATCCGTGTATTCAATTATTTCGAAAGATAGAAATTTGAGTATTTTAACGTTACTATCTCATCGATTAATAAAATCGTTAGATAGCTAATGGTTTTCACCAACTCTTTTAAATTCAATCATTTAATATTATATTATTATTATTATTATTACTGGTTAAGCTACATCTCCAATTGGACAAGCAGGATCCTATAAGGCCTTGGGCTCCTTGGGCTCCAACATGCTCTTTACCCTAGTATAGTGAGGAAAGGAAATAACGAAACATAGAATATTGTGCTTGAGTGTACCCTGAAACAAGATAACTCTACCACAGGACAGTGCAAGACCATGGTACAGAGGCTATAGCACTACCCAAGACTATAGAACAATGATTTGATTTTGGAGTGTCCTTCTCCTAGAAGAGCTGTTTACCATAGCTAAAGACTCTTCTACCCCAACCAAGAGGAAAGTTGCCATTGGACGTTAGTATGAAGTAAATACAAAAACAGTCATTGAGTGAAGGAAAATACAGCAGCTTCATAAAAAGCCTTTCGAGACCTTTCTGTCGAAAAATGGTCGACCAAATCTAGTCTATTCATTGCTATTACAAGATTTCAACTTATAAATTCCGATCTTATACGATACCGAATATCTAACAAAGCTAAATAAATAGTCGTTATTACTAGTACCAATTATTCAGGCATTTCACTTTTAAAACCCCAAACCTCAAATATAAAGTAATTCATATAAGAATTGGCAGAGAGAGAGAGAGAGAGAGAGAGAGAGAGAGAGAGGAGAGAGAGAGAGAGAGATGAGAGAGAGAGAGAGAGAGAGAGCGAAACAATAGTATTTTAATCGATTACATAAAGTAGTCTATGATTATCAAATCTTCGAATTAAGGGCCATTAAAATCTACATTAATACTGGAAAACTGTGTATTCTATCTTCAAGGTCTTCTTATTGTAATTAAAAAGATTTAATGAATTTAAGGTCCACTAAAATATAAATTGATACTGGAAAACCGTGTAATCTGCCTACTACTATTACTACTACTACTACTACTACTACTACTACTACTACTACTACTATAGCAGGGAAAGATGGTTCAAATAGTTAAAAAAAGCATAACCATTTCCCTCCAAAAAGCTTAAACATTAATCCATCTCAAGAAAGTCCAATCACAGTTCCCTGCAGTTGCAAGCAATCTTCTTGCACTAGTAATGTTTCTAAGGAATACGTTTTGAAGACAATTATCATAATGAGGCTACGAGAATAATCAGTGTAATGTGGGTAAGTGGCATTTGCATTCTTAATGAAGACGGATATCCGAGGAAAATGTTCCCTGGTATTTGTAATGACCTTGGTGTGCAGATGAGAGAGAGAGAGAGAGAGAGAGAGAGAGAGAGAGAGAGAGAGAGAGAGAGAGAGAGAGAGAGAGTCGCTGTAAGTACTTTTGCTAATGAATGAGAGAGGGAGATATAACAGCTGTAAGTTTAATCAAACAAACGAGAGAGAGAGAGAGATGAGAGGAGAGAGAGAGAGAGAGAGAGAGAGAGAGAGAGAGAGAGAGAGAGAGAGAGAGAAAGTCACTGTAAGTACTTTTGCTAATGAATGAGAGAGGGAGATATAACAGGTGGAAGTTTAATCAACCAAACGAGAGAGAGAGAGAGAGAGAGAGAGAGAGAGAGAGAGAGAGAGAGAGAGAGAGAGAGAGAATAGGAGTCATTGTTGTAAGTACTTTTGCCGATGAATGAGAGAGGGCAGTAAAACAGGGGTAAATTTAATTAACCAGACAAGAGAGAGAGAGAGAGAGAGAGAGATGAGAGAGAGAGAGAGAGAGAGAGAGAGAGAGATCACTTTAAATACTTTTGCTAATAAATGAGAGAGGGAGATATATCAGGTCTAAGGTTAATCAACCACACGAGAGAGAGAGAGAGAGAGAGAGAGAGAGAGAGAGAGAGAGAGAGAGAGAGAGAGAGAGAGGAGTCACTGTAAGTACTTTTTTTAGATGAGAGAGGGAGATGACAGGTGTATATTTAATCAACAAGACGAGTGGAGAGAGAGAGAGAGAGAGAGAGAGAGAGAGAGAGAGAGAGAGAGAGAGAGAGAGAGAGAGAGAGAGAGAGAGAGAATAGGAGTCATTGTTGTAAGTACTTTTGCCGATGAATGAGAGAGGGCAGTAAAACAGGGGTAAATTTAATTAACCAGACAAGAGAGAGAGAGAGAGAGAGAGAGAGAGAGAGAACGAGAGAGAGAGAGAGAGAACGAGAGAGAGAGAGAGAGAGAGAGAGAGAGAGAGAGAGAGAGAGAGAGAGGAGAGAGAGAGAGAGAGGTCACTTTAAATACTTTTGCTAATAAATGAGAGAGGGAGATATATCAGGTCTAAGGTTAATCAACCACACGAGAGAGAGAGAGAGGAGAGAGAGAGAGAGAGAGGAGAGAGAGAGAGAGAGAGAGAGAGAGAGAGAGAGAATTTTTTTATTTATCATGCCTATGTTCCTCAAAGTTCATACTGAAACGTGCTATCAGCTCCTACCTACAGAGAGAGAGAGAGAGAGAGAGAGAGAGAGAGAGAGAGAGAGAGAGAGAGAGAGAGAGAGAGAGAGCTCTATCCTCTATGGTTCCTCGTGTTTACTTTGTTAGGTAAACATCATTTCGACAAAAACAAGCAAATT
>NW_027171027.1:0-7500 GCF_036898095.1 Palaemon carinicauda
CACTGGGCTATTTTTCCCTGTTGGAGCCCTTGGGCTTATAGCATCTTGCTTTTCAACTAGGGTTGTAGCTTGGTTAGTGGTAATAATAATAATAATAATAACAATAATAATAATAATTTCAAACAATTTTCACATAAATAACATAAGGACAGAGAAATATAATTAAAATCTATCGATATAAATCTCAAAATTTTTTTGAAAGATAGATAATAGTAAAAAAACGTTTATAAAAAAATATAATGACATAAAAATAAGTTCAAAATAGATTACCAAACTAAAAAAAAAAACAATAATTATGAAAATAAGTTCAAAATAAATCTTCGAACTAAAAAAGAAAAAAAAACCAGTAGCATTAAAAACACAAACAAAAAAAACGAACTTAAAAAAAAAGTAGTATCAAACCACAAACATAAAAAGAACGAACTAAAAAATAAAAGTATCATTAAAAACACAAACATAAAAAAACGAACTAAAAAAAAAAAAACAGTAGCATCAAACACAAACATAAAATATAGACAAAGTAGATAGATTGACAGGAAATCAAACTGGAAAAACAATACGTGACCCAAACACGTAGGACATCCAAACAACTTTTCATCTTGGGCGCATCTGCAAAATGCTTTTATCTCCGGAGCCTGGGGGGGGGGAGGGGGGTTAATGCTGTGATAAGCATTTGCCCGTGTGCTTTTGCTTAGCTATGGCTTGCTTGCCTGCTTCTTCTTCTTCTTCTTCTTCTTCTTCTTCTTCTTGGTATAGGAATTTTGTCCTGTGAGGCGTTGATGGTGCAGTGTCAGTGTATGTGTTTCTGTTGTTGTTGTTGTTGTTGGTACTGTTACTTTTTTCATGTCAGATGCAGATGCGAAATTGCTTAAAGTAATATGCCAAGGCAATTGAATATACTGTGTGTGTGTGTATATATATATATATATATATATATATATATATATATATATATATATATATGTATGTATATATATATATATATATATATATATATATATATATATATATATATATATATATATATATATATATATTATATATATACACACATATAGATATATATATGTATATATATATATATACATATATATATCTATATGTATATATATATAGTTATATATATATATATATATATATATATATATATATATATATATGTATATATATATATATATATATATATAATATATATATATATATACACATATAGATATATATATGTATATATATATATATATATATATATATATATATATATATATATATATATATATATATTATTTCTGCTATCATTATAATACCAAATTCCCTAATAAAAACTACAGCAGATAAATACACTAACAAAAAATACTACACATCAAAAAAATAAAAAAAGTAAATAAGAAAAAAATATATGTAAAATCAAGCAATAAAAATAAAAACACATTTACCACTTTACCAACGATGCTTGCAACTTACAAGCACTCAAGCGAGCCTTGAATCACTTTAGAGTGAAGGCCACAAGTACTTGAGCGGTATGACAAACGTCTGAGAGAGAGAGAGAGAGAGAGAGAGAGAGAGAGAGAGAGAGAGAGAGAGAGAGAGAGAGAGAGTATAGGAATGTGATAGCTGGTGTTCCTCAGGGTAGTGTTCTTGGCCCATTACTTTTCATACTTTATACGCATGCTATGTGGTTTGGCCTAGATTACAAGCTCGTTGCATATGCAGATGATGCTACTCTCTTTGCGTAGATTTTTTTCTAGGGCTCATTGTTTTAATAATTTCATCTTTTAAGAGATATTACATCAAATAATGATGTAAACATAAAAAGGTCTTATGATTAATGTTCATATGTAGTGGTCATGTCAATGCCTTTACTTTAAGTACTCAAGCATATGCCTGGTAATAAGTCGACTGCAGAGAGACGCAAGGCAAGTACGTATGGATAGATTTAACACCCCAAATGACTTTATAAGGGCATGGAGCTTTAATAATGCTCCAAGTTTCTGATACAAAAGTTAATACTGGTAGGACGATGTGATTTAAAATGTTTCTCTAGAGATAGTGGCGTTTTACTTTTCATAATCTCATTTTGTATACCAAAAGCTCTCTATCCTATGCATATCCTTCTTATAATTTCGGTGCCCTGTCCTGGAGAAACACTTACTGTCTGGCCTAAGTACCAATATTCATTACTAATCTCTAGAGGGTCGTCCATAACACATTGGTTGTGTCTGCTTTCTCACTGTATATTATCTTACTTTTACTCATATTCATTTTCAGTCCTACATTTCTATGTTATTCAAATCTATCATCTTTTGCAATTCGTCCCATGATTCATCAAGTAGAACTATGTCATCTTGTAAATCTTAAGTTGTTAAGGTATTCCCAATTAATATTAATTTCTAAATCCCTATCAAAATGGTTTTAAACTCCTTTTAGACATGTTGTGAATAATTTATATATATATATATATATATATATATATATATATATATATATATATATATATATATGTGTGTGTGTGTGTGTGTGTGTGTGTTTATTAATCCATTTTGGAGAGTGGAGTGCCACCTAGATGGTACATATTTTTGGTTTATCAGAAAATCTTTAGGTGTGAGGTTGCTACACCCACGCCCCATTTTCCTAACCCAGTTAGATACCCAAATGGAGCTCGGAGAGTTACTAAACGAGAGAGAGAGAGAGAGAGAGAGAGAGAGAGAGAGAGAGAGAGAGAGAGAGAGAGAGAGTTTGTTCCTCTTGAGTAGTTCCACCTCCGACCTTTCCGGAGTGCTGAGAAAACACATACCTCCGATGGACCGTGATCGGGTTTCAGAGAGAAGAGTCCTTTTTGCCTCAATACCTATTTACTTATTTATTTATTTATTTATTTATATCCTTCGTATTGGCTGCTGTCAAGAAAAGATCATTCTCAATGTCTTCATTCAAGGGAGTCTGGTATTCTGGTTGGTATGTTATTATTATTAAAAGAAAGATTTTATCTAGGCCAATGAGTCTAGCTCGACTCAGTGTTGGTCTAGGGTTTGGTAGGAAGATGGGTTTTATGCAGTTAGTCTATGGTAGAACTTATTTCATTTTATCTTTGTCATTTTGAATTCAACAGTATTATCTTCATTCAAGATAGTATGGTGTGAAGATAGTCAGGGTGTTGGCATTGAAGATAAGCCAGTATTAAGATGGCAAGGAATGCAGTATACTGGCTTATTGAGAAAGCCTTAGATTTTAAGACTTTTTGTGAACAATCTATTTTAAATAAATTTTAAACTAATTCTATCTTTCTGCCTTGTTTCAAATATTGTTCTCCTGTCTGGTCTTCAGCTGCTAAATCTTATCCTAATTTGTTGAATAAAATTTTGCTCTCTTTTAAAATTCTTAATCCTGATCTAAATATTAATCTCTGGCACCGTTGTTCAGCTAGTTCAATTAGTTCATTATACATCTTCCTGGATAGTACCATCCTGTACCTGGGCTAGTAGTAGGTATGCAGTTAGTTCTAATAGCCTGTACTTGTCTTCTCCATCATAATGCTCAATACTACACAGTATTCCTGAAGTTTTATCCCAGCTATAACCAGATTGTGGAATGATCTTCCTAATCAGGTACTTGAATCGGTGGAACTTCAGAAGTTCAAACTTAAGTGAACATTTTTATATTGAATAGGTTGACATAAGTCCCTGTATTATAGGTCTATTATAACGTTGTTACTATTCCTGAGATATTTTATATTTTTATACATTACTTTCCATATATAATTGATTTATTTGCTTATTTCCTTTCCTTACTGGGCTATTTTCCCTTTGGAACCCTTGGGCTTATAGCTTCCTGCTTTTCCAACTTAGGTTGTTCTATATGCCTTTATTATTTTTCATATATGATTTATTTATTTTGCTTATTTCCTTTCCTTACTGGGCTATTTTCCCTTTGGAACCCTTGGGCTTATAGCTTCCTGCTTTTCCAACTTAGGTTGTTCTATAGGCCTATATTACTTTCCATATATGATTTATTTATTTTGCTTATTTCCTTTCCTTACTGGGCTATTTTCCCTTTGGAACCCTTGGGCTTATAGATTCCTACTTTTCCAACTAGGGTTGTTCTGTAGGCCTATATTACTTTCCTTATATAATTGATTTATTTGCTTATTTCCTTTCCTTACTGGGCTATTTTCTCTTTGGAACCCTTGGGCTTATAGCTTCCTGCTTTTCCAACTTAGGTTGTTCTATAGGCCTATATTTCTTTTCATATATAATTTATTTATTTGATTTTTTTCTTACCTTACTGGGCAATTTTTCCTTTTGGAACCCTTGGGCTTATAGATTCCTACTTTTCCAACTTGGGTTGTTCTATAGGCCTATATTACTTTCCATATATGATTTATTTATTTTGCTTATTTCCTTTCCTTACTGGGCTATTTTCCCTTTGGAACCCTTGGGCTTATAGCTTCCTACTTTTCCAACTAGGGTTGTAGTGCTAGCTCAGCTAGTGATAATAATGATAATAAACTGTACACTGATGAAATCACTGGCTAATGAGGTCATTTGGCTAGCTAATTGGGGCATAACTACCAGTTAAGGATCAGTTGTTTTAATTAGTCTTTTGATACATAATTTGTTATTTTAAGTTTCTACTTTATATTATTATTATTATTATTATTATTAGCCAAGCTACAATCCTAGTTGGAAAAGCAAGATGCTATAAGCCCAAGGGCTCCAACGGGGAAAAATAGCCCAGTGAGGGAAGGAAATAAGGAAATAAATAAATGATGAGATTAAATTAACAAGATATCATTCTAAAAACAGTAACAGTGTCAAAACAGATATGTCCTATATTGGTATTAAATTAAGTGGTAGCTTTTATAATGATTTAAATATCTTGTTTAGCTTATTTTGTGTTGATATGATGATGATAATAAAATGATAATAATAATAGTATAAGAATAATAATAATATTAAATTTGATATTATCAATTAATAATGAAAAACTTGAAGTTTCAACCGTTTGATTTTTGAGAGAAAGTCATAATGATTTAAATATCTTATTTGGCTTAATTGTGTTGATATGATGATGATAATGAAATGATAATAATAATATTTATAAGAATAATAATAGTAAATTTATTATTAATATCAATAATGATAAACATGAAGTTTCAACCGTTTGATTTTTGAGAGAAAGTCATAATGATTTAAATATCTTGTTTAGCTTATATGTGTTCATATGATGATAATGAAATGATAATAATAATAATTATAAGAATAATAATAGTAAATTTATTATTAATATCAATAATGAAAAACTTTGAAGTTTCAACTATGTGATCTTCGAGAGAAAGTCAATCCACAATGTAAACAATGCGTTCGTCTTCTCGAATTCTGTCTGTTGGACGTTGAGTCCACCGTAACTTTTTTGTCTTCAAAGGACCCCATTGTTCTGTGACTTCGCCAGCTGTAGGAGATAATCCCTAGGGACCAGTATGCTAATGATGGCCTATGTAGGAACTCTATATGATTTCTCTTTAGTTTTTTTAAAGGATTCGTTGCCTTTTTAAGGTGGGAATTAATTTTGTCAATCGATTTGCTTATAATAGGCCTGGCGAGTTGAAAGCTTACACAATATCTCTCTCTCTCTCTCTCTCTCTCTCTCTCTCTCTCTCTCTCTCTCTCTCTCTCTCTCTCCGGCCTTATTTATGGGAATGTAAATCGCTGACTAATGAGATATCAAATGAGGTTGTAAGATTATTATTATTATTATTGGCATTATTGTTGTTGTTGTATATATATCAAATGAGGTTGTGTTGCTGTTGTTGTTGCTGTTATTGTTGTTTAGTTTATTATAATTTTATAACAATAATGATGATGAAAGTATATTATTATTATTATTATTGTTGTTGTTGTTGTTATTGTTAATATTATTGTTGATGTTGTTTTGTGTATTATAACTTTATATCAATAATAATGATGAAATTATTATATTATTACAAGCCCCCTATATTATTTTTGCCTTTTACAACGGTCACCCGTCCAAACACTGCCCAGGCTAGTGATCTAGATACACAGCCTGATGTATTCACAGATTTCATAATCATAAAACATTAATATTGAAGAATGTTCACAATAATGTATTGCACATGGGCAAGAATGTGCGCCTCCTAAGATTTGGCTGAACTATGCGCTGAGAATGCTCTCTCTCTCTCTCTCTCTCTCTCTCTCTCTCTCTCTCTCTCTCTCTCTCTCTCTCTCTCTCTCTCTAATATGTGTATGTAAGAGAGAATATTATATTTGAAATGAAGATTTGATCTGTTACCTCGACAAGGCCTTATACTAAAGGTTATCAGCTTACCTCGACGAGGTATTTTAATGGTTGGAGGTATACCTCGAAGAGGCCTTTCAGAGGTAGAGGTTTACCTTGACGAAACCCAACAATGAACGTAAGAGGCTTACCTCGACGTGGCCCTATATTAAAGAATCTGATTTTACCTCTACGAGGCCTTTTTAATGGAGGCTAGAGGCATACCTCGACGAGGCTTTCTATCCCACATTGAGTCTGTTGAGACGGCAGATCTAACTTGAGAGAGAGAGAGAGAGAGAGAGAGAGAGAGAGAGAGAGAGAGAGAGAGAGAGAGAGAGAGAGAGAGAGAGAGAGAGAGAGGATAATAAATGATACATTTGAAATTTGATAATTTTTCGAAAAAGTCTTGCAATTAAAGGAGAGAGAGAGAGAGAGAGAGAGAGAGAGAGAGAGAGAGAGAGAGAGAGAGAGAGAGAGACGAACGAAAGCATTTAAACATATGAAAATAAAAAAAAAAACTTATGCAAATCTAAAATCATAATTGCAATCAACACGAACGAACTAATATACACAAAATATAGCCACCGTACATATGCCTTATATATCTCAAGGAAATTTGCGATATAACACATACCCACACGAACAGAGATAGCTAGCTACCCAGGGTAGGTTATTTTTTCAAAGACAAGTTTTTTTAATGCATTTACCATATATAGACACTGAATAAAACTTGCTCCACTTAATAAAAAAAAATCCCTCATTGATGAAAATCTGACGTAAAGTCCATGCCTAAGAGAATGCACTTTCAAAAAAAAAAAAAAAAAAACTAGCCCTTCCATAAGTAAAATTACCCAACCACATCAAATTAAATCCTAACGGTGTAGGATAATCACCCGTGTAGGACATATACGTCTGTCGGACACGTCCGTCGTATTTTTAGTCTCCTCCCAATCATACCCTGACATAAAAGGAAAGACCAGGCCTTATTTGAACTCCTAGATGACTCTAGATCTTCGTGCCTCTGTTAGAAGTACCGACGAAAGCTAACTACTAATACGTGTGCTCCTGTTAGCAAAAGCGCATGTGCAGTAAACAAGGTGATATTGTTTGAATTTGCAATGACTAAAACGCTTGCTTAGGATTTCCAATGGTGTCTCCGTCTGGAATTTGCATCCAGTTTACGAGTCAGTGTTCTCTCTCTCTCTCTCTCTC
>NW_027171027.1:20000-23396 GCF_036898095.1 Palaemon carinicauda
CCCTTCCCCTGAAGAAAAGGGGTCATAATCCCCAGCTAGTGAACGTGATATTATATGAGTCAGTGAAACAGACATCTTGCATAATTCAGTAAGCTTTTGTCTTTTATGTCTGTCATAAACAGCATGGCTAAGTGCCATCCCACTTGTGAGTGTAAGTCACTGTTTCGCTAGCTTGTGTTGGTTGGGGCTAGTCAGGAGGTCCACAGTGCTCAATTTGAGTATTTTTAACTTTTTGGAGTTTTCCTTTTTTAATTGGCGCCGTATGTGTGTGTTTGTGTATGAGCGAATCCAAAGTTTTCCTTTCTAGGGGAAACTGTGTATTTATATACACGTTTTTGTTGCTTTGTTTTTTTCATTTGTTTGTGAGCGACTTCACACAAAAACTATTGTACCGATTTTAACCAAAGTTTGTAGACATGTTGGGTATGACCCAAGGATGCATCTGTAACATTTTGGATAAAGTACATTAAAGTACAAGTACGCAACAGTACTTTGGACATAAACGGAATTTTAGGTAAATGGCAAATATTTTGTTAGTTTAATATTTTTTTGTGAACAACATTGCTCAATAACTACCGAACCAATTTCAACCAAACTTGGTGGACATGTGGGGTATGACCCAAGGATATATCCATTAGATTTTGAAGAAAATACATCGAAATACAAGTACGCAGTGGAGTTAAGAGCAAAATAAGACTGCTTAGCGTGGCGAAGGCATGCTCTCTACTGAGTGGCCCCTCTAGTTTCTATGTGTTTGACTCTAAATAAATTCATTATTATTATATGTTTGACCCTAAATTAATTCATTATCATTTTATGTTTGACCCTAAATATATTCATTACAATTTTATGTTTGACCCTAAATTAATTCATTACTATTTTATGTTTGACCCTAAATAAATTCATTATTAGTTTGTTTGACCCTAAATAAATTCATTACTATTTTATGTTTGACCCTAAATAAATTCATTATTAGTTTGTTTGACCCTAAATAAATTCATTACTATTTAAGGTTGGATCCTAAATAAATTCATTACTATCTTATGTTTGACCGTAAATAAATTCATTACTATTTAAGGTTTGACCCTAAATAAATTCATTATCATTTTATGTTTGACCCTAAATAAATTCATTAACATTTTATGTTTGACCCTAAATTAATTCATTACCATTTTATGTTTGACCCTAAATAAATTAATTATCATTTTATGTTTGACCCTAAATAAATTCATTATCATTTTATGTTTGACCCTAAATAAATTCATTACTATTTTATGTTTGACCCTAAATAAATTCATTATTAGTTTGTTTGACCCTAAATAAATTCATTTCTATTTTATGTTTGACCCTAAATTAATTCATTACCATTTTATGTTTGACCCTAAATAATTTCATTATCATTTTATGTTTGACCCTAAATAAATTCATTATCATTTTATGTTTGACCCTAAATGAATTCATTATCATTTTATGTTTGACCCTAAATAAATTCATTATCATTTTATGTTTGACCCTAAATAAATTCATTATCATTTTATGTTTGACCCTAAATAAATTCATTACTATTTTATGTTTGACCCTAAATAAATTCATTATTAGTTTGTTTGACCCTAAATAAATTCATTTCTATTTTATGTTTGACCCTAAATTAATTCATTACCATTTTATGTTTGACCCTAAATAATTTCATTATCATTTTATGTTTGACCCTAAATAAATTCATTATCATTTTATGTTTGACCCTAAATGAATTCATTATCATTTTATGTTTGACCCTAAATAAATTCATTATCATTTTATGTTTGACCCTAAATGAATTCATTATCATTTTATGTTTGACCCTAAATAAATTCATTATCATTTTATGTTTGACCCTAAATAAATTCATTATTATTTTATGTTTGACCCTAAATAAATTCATTATTAGTTTGTTTGACCCTAAATAAATTCATTTCTATTTTATGTTTGACCCTAAATTAATTCATTATCATTTTATGTTTGACCCTAAATAAATTCATTATCATTTTATGTTTGACCCTAAATAAATTCATTACTATTTTATGTTTGACCCTAAATTAATTCATTATCATTTTATGTTTGACCCTAAATAAATTCATTATCATTTTATGTTTGACCCTAAATAAATTCATTATCATTTTATGTTTGACCCTAAATAAATTCATTATTATTTTATGTTTGACCCTAAATAAATTCATTATTAGTTTGTTTGACCCTAAATAAATTCATTTCTATTTTATGTTTGACCCTAAATTAATTCATTATCATTTTATGTTTGACCCTAAATAAATTCATTATCATTTTATGTTTGACCCTAAATAAATTCATTTCTATTTTATGTTTGACCCTAAATTAATTCATTATCATTTTATGTTTGACCCTAAATAAATTCATTATCATTTTATGTTTGACCCTAAATAAATTCATTATCATTTTATGTTTGACCCTAAATAAATTCATTACTATTTTATGTTTGACCCTAAATAAATTCATTATTAGTTTGTTTGACCCTAAATAAATTCATTTCTATTTTATGTTTGACCCTAAATAAATTCATTATCATTTTATGTTTGACCCTAAATGAATTCATTATCATTTTATGTTTGACCCTAAATAAATTCATTATCATTTTATGTTTGACCCTAAATAAATTCATTATCATTTTATGTTTGACCCTAAATAAATTCATTACTATTTTATGTTTGACCCTAAATAAATTCATTATTAGTTTGTTTGACCCTAAATAAATTCATTTCTATTTTATGTTTGACCCTAAATTAATTCATTACCATTTTATGTTTGACCCTAAATAATTTCATTATCATTTTATGTTTGACCCTAAATAAATTCATTATCATTTTATGTTTGACCCTAAATGAATTCATTATCATTTTATGTTTGACCCTAAATAAATTCATTATCATTTTATGTTTGACCCTAAATGAATTCATTATCATTTTATGTTTGACCCTAAATAAATTCATTATCATTTTATGTTTGACCCTAAATAAATTCATTATTATTTTATGTTTGACCCTAAATAAATTCATTATCATTTTATGTTTGACCCTAAATAAATTCATTATCATTTTATGTTTGACCCTAAATAAATTCATTATCATTTTATGTTTGACCCTAAATGAATTCATTATCATTTTATGTTTGACCCTAAATAAATTCATTATCATTTTATGTTTGACCCTAAATAAATTCATTATTATTTTATGTTTGACCCTAAATAATTCATTCATGTATTTATGTTTGACCCTTAAGTAATAACTAATTATGAAACTAATTTGATTGGAATTTACTCAATTAAACCCCATGATCTCCAGCCCGGTCAGTTCCCAACGCCCAAAGTGAGATTAGGAGAAATTA
>NW_027171029.1:7500-10000 GCF_036898095.1 Palaemon carinicauda
TTAATGTAACAATTATCACCTACCAAATAATACTTTTCTGAATTTACATTAGCAAAAGACAGTACTTTATCTGTGTATAAATGAATGTGGAAACAACTGATTAAGAAATACCGTGACTAGGAAAATGTATATGATTACAGTTTTTTTTTTTGTTTCAAGATACGAGAATCACATGTAAAATTTACAATTACCTTTTTATTAACATAAACTATTTCATTACCTAAAGTTTGATACATATTTAACGGAGAGTAGAAATACTTTACACATTATTGTGCATACTTTAAATAGCAATATTACATTTAGACTTGAATTTGCAATTGAACGGTAAAAGAAATAGTAAAAATAGAATAATAATGATCTTCGTGAAATATGAAATATCATATCACCCATACATATTATATATATATATATATATATATATATATATATATATATATATATATATATATATATATATATAATATTTATAATAACTTTGAAAGTTAGTGTTTACAGTAGCGTTTCATATACAGTATATGAGTAGGAGATTAGATCGACGAATATAGGCTTAGCCTATTCTCCCTTCTATCAATGCATTTTTAATTTATTTTGTAATCTGTTTTTTTCAGGACTATTTATTGGTGGTTTTTCAATTACCATTTTTTAATCTGAATTAGAAGGGAGTATGCAATTAGATGCTAAATGTATGGTAATGAATTAATGCTGATATCGTTCGAATAGTAAATTATCCCATCTCTCTGCAATACTGTTTTAAAGTGAAAAACTGCAACTATTAATACATCGCTCATTGATGACGGAAATTAATTGCGAAAAAGAATAAAACAGGAATATTGAGGAAAATATTAGACAATAGAAAAGCTATAATAGCACTGAGAAATGGTATCCCATTATCCAGTGGAAAAACATAGAAAGGAAAGCAAAAGTTTAGTCTCGAGGATTACTGGTATTTTTCACCAGAACCATTGTTGGTTTCATACAAAAGTATCTGAAATACTAAGATTCACTATAATAGAAAATTCAAATTATAATTTATCAGATATAAGACTTCAAAAATATATTATATACAAACCTAATTTGGACTCTAAGTCATCAATGTATCCACCAGAACATATAAAATCTGCGAAATAAAATTTCAATACAAATCCCCAAGGTCTCTTCAACTCTTCTATTTTGTAAAATCCACAAGGATTAACTTCAACATATAAAATATACTACGTTGGTAGACAAGAATACTAGAAAACATAAAGTAAATAAAAAATAAGCAACTGTTGAAAAAAAAAATATATCTTTAAAACCATAAAACAGTCTTGTACCTTTATATGAGTAAAACATGGGTTATACACATTTTACATTACTCTTACTAATGCTTAACCTTCCCAAATATTTCCTACTATGGTTAGTTAGCTATCAATTCTAATTTTTCTTTCCCCCACCTTTCCTATTAGCTAGAAAAAAAAATCATTGAGCTTGCAATTCCATTGCTCACTAGAAACCTCATTCTTTGATCAATCTAAGCAGAGGTTTTTGTGGATATTAAGGACAAATATTAGGATTAGGATTGTGAAGGTGTTAAAATATGAATATTCATTAAAAAAAATAAATAAATAAAATAAAATAAAAAAAAAATAAGTGACAAAATTAAGTAAACGTAAATCGGCGATTATATCAAAATATCTTGAAAGTTAGTTTTATAAAGCATAACGCTGGAAAGTGTACCGGATAGATTTTAATTTCTTGAAATAAGAATATAGGATATAAATCATATAATAAAAAAATTCATCTTATTTCCAATTTTTTAGATGAAAGATTTTTTGTTGTTGAAATATATATTTCTTTTTATATCCTCCATCTAAAGTATTCGTTTAACTGCAAATACATTAACCTTTCTCAATTTAAAGTATTCGTTTAACTGCAAATACATTAACCTTTCTCAATTTAAATATTATTATATTATCTATTTTGACATCAGACGACATTAATGAATAATCTACAATTAGAATAATGTAGCAATTGTGCATATCAGAATTAAGCTGTCGCGAGACGGAAGAATTTGACATTTACTTGGCATAAAATTAATTGATTTGCTTCATGTCATATGATGAATACATAAACATTTCAAATTTGATTTAGTAGTTTTATTTACACTACTAATTAACACTATACTAAATTGATATTTTTTAGACAGATTTATTTGTGTACTTCGTGGATGTTTATTGCGTAGGAAACTTGATATCGTCCAAATGACATTATTGTCATCTTTTCATTTAGTTTTTTATAGATCCTCTTGTTTTTGAGAGATTAACATTCTTCTTTTCTCGCCAATTATCAATACAATTGTCTTAAAATAGGCTTTGAGCTATATAATAATGTAACGAATTCTCAATATAGAATGCTTTATGAACTGAAGTTAGAAAATATAAAGAATTCCTAATCCTACTAAGAGATCCTAGTAAAATCAATGGAAGAATTCTTCATGGAAAAAAAATAAAATAAAATAAAA
>NW_027171029.1:17500-23384 GCF_036898095.1 Palaemon carinicauda
TTATTGGTTGAATTACTAGGAAAACTGTATATCGTGTTTTATATAATTTTTTTTGCATGTATATTTTTAAGCCATTTGTAATTAATAATTTCTAAGAAATCACAGTTATTAAATTTGAATATTATTTTCAAGTTTTCGTCCAAAGTACTTAATTTTTATTGTTCAATTTTTTTATGGCTAATATGTATGTTGCCGTAAATCATTCCTATGGCTATACTCGCTTCCCTAGAAATGACACTATATTTTTCCAAAAATAATATTGATTTGCCAGTTTCGAATATGTTTCTTTTTTATTTGCGTGATGAAAATTATTGAAATTATTTCTCCAAATTAAATATAACTGTAATTATTTCCATAATTATCACAACACGAGAAGACGGCGCAACATTTAACCCTGGATAGGTACGGTCCTCGGACACCCCTTTAAGGGTATACTCGGACGCGAACGACCCCGACGCCAAAAAAAATTCTTGAAAAATCAGTTTTTGCAGTAACCTCCTTTTTTCTTTTGCCAAAAAAAACTTCAATGAATGCTTAAAACAACTGTAAAGATAAATACTACTCATCTGCAGAAAAACTATTTATTATAAATATTTTAAAAAATTAAGTAGAAAAAAAAAAGACCTGACATAAAAATTCATAAAAAAAAGTTTATACATATATACACAAATCCTTTTAGGAATTGATTCTTGAATGTTTAGGACACATCTTGATGTATTTTGGATGAAGTCAGACCCATGGAGGTGAAGATCTGAAATGAGAAAAAAAGGGTAACTTTTTTCGGCCAAAAATAATTGTCCAAATTTCATGAATTTTTTTGGGTACCCAAATGAAATAGGAAGTGGCTAATTTTTTTAGGGAATAAACATATGTTATCCTAAAATAGAAATATGTAAAATAATCTTCATTATTTTGTAAATTACATTTATATCAGGGGCCATATCTAAAGGTAATTTTTTGAGTACTTAGAAATTTCGTAAAAAAATACATATATTTAATATATAATATGATATTTATGCAGGTAAAAACATACCAAAATATCACAAATTCTATAGGGAACAAGAATATATATAGATAGGGCAGCTTACGCTTCGGATATGTCCACAAAATGGCCGCCAACCACACTGACTCAGACTCCCTAATGTGCCACTTGAAATGTAGGAAGGGTATGTCAATTTCAAGGTGTTATTTACTAATCTAATTATTATTGGATATGCATAAAAATTGTATGGTGGGTTGCTGGATAATTGTCGATTATTTTACGACTATAAAATTAAAATTCTGACCCAAAAAATTTTTTTTGAAGGGAAATAAAATCGAAAAAAAAAATGTAAAACAATATTTTAGCTAAAAAAATTTGATGATATTCAATCAAAAAAAAAGTAAACAAAATTTTCCGACAAATAAACATCTAGAGGAATCATTACTCTGTGATAGTTCCTTAGTAAGTAGTAATTTTGAAAGAATTGGGAAAAAACGAAAAAATGGCAATCACCGGAAAATCGAACACATACCTATATATACGCCATATCTGGCTAAAAAAAAGATAGGCATGGGTAGCCAGATCATCTAAAAACACTTTCCAACACTATAAAAATATAAGTTTTGCGACACTACTTGCCAATTCCTTACGGTAACATGACTAAGCAAAAAAATGCAAAACAAATAAAAAGGGGCACTCGTGGAAAAATGGCCATTCTAATATACGGCATTTCAGAAAAAAAAAATTTCAGCCACGTGCTAGGCAAACCATCAAGGCATATTTTCCGACAAATAGACATATAAATGAAATATTACTCTGTGATAGTTCCTTAGTACGTAGTAATTTTGAAAGAAAAGGGAAAAAACGAAAAAATGGCAATCACAGGAAAATCGAACACATACTTATATATACGCCATATCTGGCTAAAAAAAAAATAGGCATGGGTAGCCAGATCATCTAGAAACACTTTCCAACACTATAAAAATATAAGTTTTGCGACACTACTTGCCAATTCCTTACGGTAACATGACTAAGCAAAAAAATGCAAAACAAATAAAAAGGGGCACTCGCGGAAAAATGCCCAACATTCTAATATACGGCATCTCAGATAAAAAAAAAAGCCATGCACGTGTTAGCCCAACCATCAAGGCACACTTTCTAACACATAAACATGAAAAAAAAAATCAATAATATACGGCAATTCCTTACTACGTAGTAAATTTTTACAAATATTGAAAAAAAACAGAAATTGGCAACCGCAGTTAAATACCCAATATACCAATAACTACGTCGTATCTGACAAAAACAAAATCACGCATGGGTAGCCAGATCATCTAGACACACTTTCCAACATTAAAAAAGCAAAAGTTTTACGACACTATTTCGCAATATCTTACGGAAAAATGACTTGGCAAAAAAATTTAAAAAAATCAAAAAGGGACACTCGCGGTAAAATGCCCGACATTCTAATATACGACATCTCAGATAAAAAAAAAGACATGCACGTGTTAGCCCAACCATCAAGGCACACTTTCTAACACATAAACATGAAAAAAAAATGAATAATATACGGCAATTCCTTACTACGTAGTAATTTTTACAAATATTGAAAAAAAAACAGAAATTGGTAACCGCAGTTAAATACCCAATATACCAATAACTACGTCGTATCTGACAAAAACAAAGTCATGCATGGGTAGCCAGATCATCTAGACACACTTTCCAACACTAAACAAGCAAAAGTTTTACGACACTATTTGGCAATATCTTACGGAAAAATGACTTGGCAAAAAAATGAAAAAAAATGAAAAAGGGGCACTCGCGGTAAAATGGTCCTCGTGGTGATGAACGACATTTTAACTAAAAAAAAAAACATGCACATGGTAGTCAAACAATCCACCAAGACTTTCCACAACTGATAACCTATACAAGTTGCACCATTCTACGACAATTTCATAATACGTAATAACTTTGATAATTATGCAAACTACCTCAGAAGGGTAAACTCGGACGCGAACGACCCCGACGCGTCTCAGAAATCGGGGAAGGAGTACAGCTACAGCAATGCACATCTGGACACTACTAGAGCGTGTAGGGGAGACACCTCCTGCAGGTCGATCACCCACAAATTCAGTCACAGGGGTGAGTCACGTGAGAAAAACCTGTTTTTTTTTGACGCTCGGGGTCGCAAACGACCCACCGTACCTATCCAGGGTTAACCCTATCATAAGGATAAGATCTAACACGGACTGATAAAGGCGTTTGTCTGATAACCTCACGACATAATCTTGAATGGCTTGTGGCTTTATGTGACAAAGAACTTAATTGATTTCGGAGTTTTTTTTTTTTTCCTTTGCTGATATTGATATGCTATTTTTTTTTTTTATTTCTTTATAGTAACAATTTTCTTTTGTCAATTAATTTCATTATATTGAATATTTTGTCTTTTTATAAAAAAAATGAATTAGATTAATTTTAGGAGATGATCGAAATTATAATCGATACGTTATGGAATGTATATTAGTGCTATATATCTAATAGATCTAATAGTAACAGTTTTAAGACATCCAATTACGTTTGAAAAATACAGATTTACTTTAATGAAATGCAAATGAAATTAGGTTTTAAGTGCTTTGCAACGCTCATTGGTATGCGTGCAAAGGGGAGGCTTCCATGAATTCCTTAATGAGGTACCTGTAATTTTTGCTTCGGTTATTTCTAAAAAGATTAGTCTACATAAAATGATGTGGTCCTGATATCCTTGAGAGCTATTGCTGCTAAGAGATAATTACTAAGGTGAAATAATTCACATATTAATACTATCTGAAGTTATGGTTTTATTAACGAGTGGCTAATCTTAATATATCCTACAGAATAGGTTGTTGATTAGAAGAGCCGCACAACAGAGTTAAAACATATATTGAGATTCAAGTCTTTTATCACTTATCAGCACAAAAATCCTTCGGGATATCAATATTATCTTTACTGCAAACGCGAAAGATCACCTTTATGCAATAAGCTGCTCTGCATATTACCTTCAATGAAAATTAGTTTTCTGCCTTCAGGCATGACTGCTGCTAAAAATCCCTTAAAGAAAAAGAAATAGAAAGAAAAAAAAAAAAAAAACTGAAGCAGAATCCACTTGCTTGTATGTTTAAGTTTACATTTAATGTATTTATAATATACTGTCATTCCAAATATAAACTCGTGTATATATATATATATATATATATATATATATATATATATATATATATATATATATATATATATATATATATATATATATATATATACATATATATAAATACATATATATATGTATATATATGTATTTGTATATATATATATATATATATATATATATATATATATATATATATATATATATATATATATATATATGTATTTGTATATATATATATATATATATATATATATATATATATATATATATATATATATATATATATAAATATATATATATATATATATATATATATATATATATATATATACATGTATACATATATATATATATACTTGTATAAATAAATGTATATATATATATATATATATATATATATATATATATATATATATATATATATATATATATATATATATATATATATTGTATATATATATATATATATATATATATATATATATATATATATATATATATATATATATATATATATACAAGTATATATATATGTATATATGTATATTTATATATATATATATATATATATATATATATATGTATATATAAATATATATATATATATATATATATATATATATATATATATATATATATATATATATATATGTATATATACATATATATATATATATATATATATATATATATATATATATATATATATATATATATATATATGTATATATATATATATTTATATATATATATATATATATATATATATATATATATATATATATATATATATATATATATATATATATAATTGATACTTCAGAATAGCACCTTCCTCTGTGGTAATTAAGAATTAGATTACTCAAGAGTTTGTCCGTGCTTTTTGTTTACTTTTGTACATTAACTTTTATTGGTATAGTTACACTGCACTTATTAAATTCTTAGCATAACATCGGCCATAGCTGTTACCTACCACTCCACAAAACGCAAAAGCTACGACTCCTTCAGCGTAAGGAATGCATTCTGTTATTAAATGGTTTATTGATGGATTTTTAATATTGTCCTCACGTTCTAGTAATTGTTTCCTTTGCGAAGCTTCAATTTCATAACTCTATGAGATATTAGGAGAATGAAAGATAATATATGAACATTAATAATAAGCAAAAGGGTCCCTAGAGAATGCAAAAGAAGCGGGTGACAGATGGATTGTCAAACTAAGAAATTTTGGTGGTATAGACCTGCACAGAAAGATAAACAGTCGCGATGCCTTCGTTCTACATTGGACTAGCAATGGTTGATGATTTAGATGATGATGATGAATAGAA
The DNA here is from genome assembly GCF_036898095.1 of Palaemon carinicauda. Taxonomy (NCBI): domain Eukaryota; kingdom Metazoa; phylum Arthropoda; class Malacostraca; order Decapoda; family Palaemonidae; genus Palaemon; species Palaemon carinicauda. The sequence goes on from NW_027171029.1 coordinate 22,995, forward strand.
AAATTTATTTTTAGTTCATCAAACAGTGACCATACTACGATATAGAAAACTTATTAAAACCCAGCTATAATCACACAGTACCCTTTACAACAAAGTACAAAACAGTAAATTTAGTATACTTTAGTTACTGGTATCAAAAGTAACAAATCTTACAAAATAAGGTCCTTAAAATTAAAAATGATCTATAAACGGTGGAAAACATATAAACAAAAATAAACTCATTATCCCCTCCATGCATGTTCTATCCTATTCATCAACAGGGATGGTTATAATCTTGCCTCACGAGTTTTACGTGAATATAATTTCTCCTTTAATATACAATCTCCTCACGTCAAAAAATCTATATAAATATATAATTTTCTCATATATATATATATATATATATATATA